>NC_051079.1:524946-684946 GCF_004664715.2 Peromyscus leucopus | reverse complement strand
TTTTCTTAAAGATATCTAAATATTGTTTTTAAGTAGATTTGATTGTATCTCAAGAAAAATCTTTTTATTATACCAGTTTTTATTTCTAGTATTTGGTATTTGGGGTTTTTCACTCTAGTCCCATTCATGTTCAGAATATAGTTTTTCAGGGAAATCTATGTTGAATTATGTAGCATATCTTAAAGTGAAAATAACAGATGAAACAATTGTATTAGTACTGACAATTCAGCCACTATTTTTATTTAAAGAGTTATGTATGGCTCGAAAATTTTGGAACTGTGGGAACCCAGCTGGGAGACCGGCTCCCACATTTTACAACAGGATACTCTTGAGGAGAGAGAGATAAGAGATATTATATATAAGTATAGAGGGGAGAGAAACAGATAGAAACACAGGATAGCCTCGGGAGGGCCTGGATCAATATCCACCGGCCCAAAAATGTAGTAAAGCACATGGAGTAAGCGCTCTGTGTTAGCTCTTATTACCACTGGTACTATCTAATGATAGCCTCTGTCTTTACATGTACTTAAGGTATAAGCGTAACCTTTGACATTATTTCATTGTGTTGGGCATTCATCCATTCAACAGATATATTTGATAATTTGCTCTTTGTCACATGTATGGTCCATAGTATGGTACAGTATAAGATATAGTACATATCCAATGAGGAATTCGATGAGCTGTACAATATAAGTAAGTTCTACGTAATAGAAACAAAGTGCTAGACCAGTATCGGGCAACAAAGCACGTGACAGCACTTCTGGTTTAAATCTGCACACCATTGTTGTTCATTGCTTCAAACTTTTGTTCTCAGCAATTTCTTCATGGTGTGCTTTTAAACATTTGATTTACTTGGAGTGATTATTAAGTTTGAATTATAGCTAATTTTACTTTAAAGAGTCTTATCATGATTTGGCTCTACTGTAGATAGAAAACAAGAAGGCAGTGTAGTCCTGCCTCCTAAACTCACACCCCCAGGAATTTACTTAGAACTGCACTGGGCACTTGTGCAGCATCATTACCAGCATCACACTTGAGCTTTCTTCATAGAAAAGCCTACTATTTAATTCCTTCCTCCTGACACTTAAATAATACTGTCGTTACTTTATGTTGACATGTACACAGGAGATCTAGATAGGTTTTTGTAAAGTCTAATCTTATATGTTATATTAACTAGGCTATAATGTTGGGCAAATAACTTTGACTGCTTTTCTGAAACACTCAGTATGTTGATAAACAAACCCCAGTAGTTACAAAGGTAACTTCAGTGGCTAGAACACTGTCTAAGCTAATTTAAGGCTGTGCTTGTCTTTTATTATTTATTCTCCCCAATTCCCTACAATGTAAACTGAATTTCATCAGTATGCTCTAGAACATTTTAAGAATTTTGTATAGCATGTGAATGTTTAGTAAAATGAAGTAAATAGAGTACTATAAGATTTTTAGTAATTGTATTTGCACTATGGAGCTTGTTTTACGTACTTTTATTTGTGCCATGGAGTTAAAAGCAAAATTAGAAGAAGCACCTGTGGTTGTGATTTCTTTGAATTTCAGTAGCAACTATTGGAGTACTTTGTGTAATAAATACTACTTTGTTTCTTGATATTGATGTATCATTAATATGTTTTCATTTAAGTATGTTTAAAATGGCTAGTTTTTATTTTCAGTTTATCTTGTACCGTATAAATATTGATACATTTTCCTATAGAAACGTTTCATTATAATCACAATGAGTGTTACTTAAGAACTATTTAATTTATATATCATGTCTGTTTCTAAAATAAAAATTAACTTGTACTTAATTTTTTAAGAATTAGCTAGTATAATACTGAACATAGAACAGGCACAGAATACTTACTGTTTGTTGCTGTATGTTAAAGAGCTGTTTCTTTTTAAATTCCTTACTCTTACCCTGTAGATACTTACCTGCAGCTAATCCCAGTGAGAACAGAACCACTTCCAATGTGGATAAAAGCTTGGTAGGTATTTCTTGCTGTCAGTTTCATTTTTTATTTTTAAATTCACAGATAATGTATTTGTATGCATGCTGTTGAGTAAGCATATGTATTGCTTGTGAATGTGCAGTTAGTGAGTTTAGATATTTATGACATGTTTGTTTGTTTGTTTGTTTGTTTGTTTGTTTGTTTGAAATGGGTTTCTCACTGTAGCCCTTGCTGTTGTGGAACTTACTCTGTAGACCATACTGTCTTTGAACTCAAAAGAGATCCACCTGCCTCTGCCTTCTGAGTGCTGGGATTAAAGATGTGTGCTACCACTGCTAGGCATGACACTTTTAAATTATTTTCTACTCTTCAGTATGATTTCTTATTTGAATATCAAATGAAATTTTATATTTATATATATATATATGAATAGTTAATAAGTTATAAATTGCTACTGATTAACTATTATTATCCTTTAAATCTTTGAATTAGGAATATATGAAAAAATGTTTTATCATTAAGGAAGTTGAAAATTGAATGTGGCTATAATCTTAACACACTGGAAGCTGATTTGGGAAGATAACAAGTTCAAAGCCAGTCTGGGATATGTGGGGTTCCACGTCAACCTGGGCTACATTGAAAGAAAACTTTGTTTGAAAAAAGGTAGTGGGCAGTGGGGATTACCAGAAAGAACACATAACACATTAAAAAGTTTTTAATGGATGAAGAGATTTTTTTTGTGTGTGTATGTTGGCAAAATATACACAACACAGTTTGTCATTTTAACAAATTTAAGTATACAGATAAATAGCATTAGGAACCATCACATAGCTTTGCTAACTACTCACCTCTTGAAGTTTTTCATCATTCTAAGATGGAAACTGTATTAAATGATAATTACTCATTTCATCACCATCTCCTCAAGGCCCTAATAACTACTATTCTAGTTTCTCTAACAATGAATTTATTCTACCATCCTCTTATAAATGGAATTAGATACATTTGTCTTTATGTGACTCGCTTATTTCATTTACCTTAATTCATCCATGTTGCAGTATGTATTAGAATCTCCTTCCTTTTTAAGGCTGAATAATATCTCAGTGGACATGTAGATCACATTATGTGTATACATGCATTAAATGAAAAGAGTTTAATAAAGGGACTGTTATGCTACAAACACCAATCAATCAAAAAAAAAAAAATAAAAGGGTAAGAAAGCATCTTTGGACTAACAGCAGTGGAAAGCCATTGCTCCTGTACTGCTGAGAGCAAGGAGAGAGAATTGTGTTGCTATAGCTCTTAGAAAGCCTGGCATCATAGAAGAGGAACACAGAATATAGAACACCGAAGCACAACAAAGAACGGTATTGGAAGAGTAACTTCATATCCCCCACCTTTCTTCTTTGTTTGTATTTTCCCTTATGTTCTGAGACTAATCATAGCACAGCAGATCCAGGTAATGTAGTCTGTAGGTTTTATGATGAAAGTAGAAAGTGGCAGATCTTTAAGACTGAAAGGGAGTTGGGAAAATAGAGAATAGTCAGTATTTTCAGCATAACTTAATTTGTTCATTCTTTGGAATTAGGAATATATGATAAATATATTATTAGGGAACTTGGTATGCTCTAGTTAGGAATTCTTTCTGTTGTTCATGTGGCTGAAAAACAAGCCTTCCTTCCTTAAAATTAAGAAGACCATTTTCAGTTAAGTAGGACTTTGCTGGGGAAAATTCTTAGTTTTAGGAATAATTATCTTATTATCTTTAAAGCATTCTTAAAATACCTTGTGTACACAGGGTGCTTTTTATTTGCTTTTGTTTTGGGGTTTGGGTGTTTTATGGTACTGAGAACCCAAGCCAGTGCCTTATAAGCTTGACCACTGAGCTATATCCTTATTGTCTTGCTTATATGCTTTTAATCAAGAAGCAAAGGAGTAGCAATTTTTTAAATTGTTTTTTACAGTTTTTTTCAAGATTTAAAATTGTTATGCATATATGTATATGCCTGGATATATGTAGGTGCACCATGTGAGCGCAAGTAGCTATGGAAGACAGGAGAGAGCCTTAGGTCACCTGGAACTAGAGCTACAGGTGATTATGAGCTACCCAATATAGGTGCTGGGAACTGAACTCTGTTCTTCTGTAAGAGTAGTAAGTGTTTAACCACCGAGCCCATTTACTGCTTTTGAGGCAAGGTTCTATGTAGCTCTTACTGGCCTCAGACTCTGTCTAGTCAAAGATGACCAAGAACTTGATCCTTGTGCCCCTTAATCTCAAGTGTTGGTATTAAAAGTATGGGTCACTTACATCCAGTTTATGTGATACTGGGGAATAGAAGCCAGGATTTCATGTGTCCTAGGTAAGTAAGCACTGTATCATTATTTCCCAAGTACTGAATATTTATTTTTTACTTGGTTTAGTTTCCTGAGGTAGTCTCATAGGTTAGGATGGCCTCTTAACTAGCTATAATGACCTTGAATTTTTGATCTTTCTGATTCCACCTCTGAAGTGCCAGCTTTTTTAAAAAACAACAACAACAACAACAACAACAACAGGAGCCAGATGGTGGCGGCGCATGCCTTTAATCCCAGCACTTGGGAGGCAGAGCCAGGTGGATCTCTGTGATTTCGAGGCCAGCCTGGGCTACCAAGTGAGTTCCAGGAAAGGCACAAAGCTGCACAGAGAAACACTGTCTTGAAAAACCAAAAAAAAATTAAAAATATTAAAAAAAAAAACAGGAGCAGTTGTTTTCCTTTTGATGTATTTCCTCTTAAATGTAAGAGAACATGTGATAAAAAGAGAGAAAAGGTGGAAGGAACTATGCACGTACCTTCTCTGCTCTAGTCATTTTTTTAAAAGTGTGTGTGTGTGTGGGTATAAGCCACCTGTATACAGGTGCCTTTGCAGGTCAGAAGAGGGCATCAGATCCCCTGGAGCTGGAGTTACAGGCATTTGTGAACTACTCGATAATAGGTGCTGGGAATTGGACTGAGGTGTCTGGAAGAGGGATAAGTGCTCTTAACCACTGAACCATCTCTTCAGCCCCTGTTCACTTTTTTCTTTTGAGTTTTTTTTTTAACTTCTTTTAAATCACTTTATTTTTTGAAATTACAATTATAACATTCCCTCCTTTTCTTTCCTCCTCCAAGCCTTCCTATATGCCCCTTATTGTTTTCTTTCGGCAAAATATATTGCTAATAGGGGCTCAGAATTATTAAAATGAAAATACTTCCTAGAAAAAAATAACAAAATATTTTTTGTAATCTTGTACTTCCTGGATTTTCTCTAGGATGTAAGGTAACTAGTACTTCAGTAAATCTTCAGTTCGGTTTATTTGGTTATTCTGTTTTGTTTTGTGGTTATTCTGGTTTTTGTTTTGTTTTGTAGTGATAGTGTAAATTTCTGCTAGTGGCAGTTGCCTTTTGATTATTACTATTCCTTTGTAGTACTATTTATGTTAGCTTAGAACTAAGTTCAAAAATCTACTGATTTAATGTCCAAATCTCCTTGAAAGTCTTAGCTGAGATGAACATAGCAGGGCCATATATAATGAATAGTTTTTTCCTTACTGCTTTAGATACTGACCTCCTTTATTTTTCTTTTTTGTTGCATTTGCCATTGTAATTTTAAGCATTTATAACTAGTGTTCTCATAATTCCTTTTGTTTTCATGACTTCTTGAATTTTTAGCCTTTAATGCTTGATCTCCTTCCACTGCTCAACTAATATTAAATGTTTCCTATAGTTGTGATCTTGTCTGTGTTCATCTCCATAGGTATTCACATTTCTCTTAGCTCTGTACCCGAATCTCTCTCTTCTGGTTACTTGACAGATACATCAAACTAGATTTTATGCTGCATATCCACATTCTCTTACCTGAATCATTTCAATAGCTTCTTACTTGGATACTTTCCCCAGTCTACTGTCCTTTATTCATTTTAGTAGTGAAATTGGGGTGTGTGCGTATGTGTGTATGTTATATGTGTGTTTGCAGAGATCAGATCTAGTAGCTTCTCTACTGCTCTCCACCTTATTCTTTGATTTAGGGTCCTGCACTAATCCTAGAGTACACTGATTGACTAAGATGGTTGACTAGCAAAACCTAGGCATTATCTTGTCTCCTCCCTGTTTAGCACTAGGATTACAACCCTGTGCTACCATGCCCACCTTCTTATGTGGGTGCTTGTATAGCAAGCACTTCCTAATGAACTAACTCCTAGTTCTGGAATATTATTTTAGGTTGTCAATAATTATGTTACAAATTTTAACTTCAGGTCCTCAAGTTTTATTGTGCTTACAAGAATGTCCTACTTCTTCAAGTTTCATATGAGTTAATTTCTTTGATGTTTTGTCTTGTGTTATACTTGATTTCTTCCCATTGCCAAATGTTATGTTTTCTTCTCTGCTTTTAGACTCTTCATTCTTGCTAAAATGCCTTCTTTCTATCCCCGTTTCCTTGAGACTAGTTTTGTCATCTCTTAGATCCATCTTAAAGCATGTATATTCTTGGTAAAATTAGAAGTGGCTCCTTCTTTTCTTTAGAACACTATGCAATTTTATTAACAGCACATATTATTTTGTGCCTATGTCTTTGGATCATTGTACATTATTAACTGGTACATAAAACACAAAAAATGTACATACTGGGCTAATATACAGTGTTTTGATACACATATGAATTCTGCCCAACTGTATTGAGAAAATACCAATTAATATTAATGAGAAAGATAAAGGATTATACTAAATAATAATATTCTAAATAGCCATATAAATAGTAACAAAAGGTGTTACTTTTAATTTCTCTAGACATTAACAGAATGAAGGTTTTTGTTTTGTTTTTTTAATTATAGCAGGAAAGCTTACAGAAAACAATCTACAAGCTTGAAGAACAACTGCATAATGAAATGCAACTAAAAGATGAAATGGAGCAGAAGTGCAGGTGAGACGTCCTTCAATGATGTTCTCATGTTGGAAGTTATGTCATAGAGCAGATACTCTGTAAACTCCTGAAGGTATAGAGAAGATGGAATGTGAAAGTTGATACTCATGCCCGTTCTTAAAAAGTGTCTTGGCTAGAACTGAAAGTAATATTAATGGCTTGGAATGTAGATTTACGATAGAGTGGCATTTAGCATACACATGGCCCTGGATTTGATCCCTAGCAGTGCAAAAAGAAGAGGAAAGAAACATTTGTGTTGACATTAGTTACATACATATTTTCTTCAGACTACTTAAGCTCTATTTGCTATGTAAGCTTTAAAAAGTATGTTTAGTTTTAATTCATTTAGTTGCCTCATTCATTATGTTTCCATCCTATTTTAATTAGCTAATTAAAAGGGCTTTCTGATGTGCAAAATAATCTTCTAAGCAAAAATGACTAATACTTCCACTGAGATTTTCTAGAACATAATTTGTTGGTTTTCTTCTTCCTGGTTGAATCAAATTCTATTGATAACGTGTTTATGATTTAGAGCAGTGGTTTTCAACTTGTGAATCACAACCTCTTTAGGGATCAAACAACCCTTCACAGGGTTCACCTGAGACTGTCCTGCATATCAGATGTTTACATTACAATTCAAAATAGTAGCAAAATTGCATTTATGAAGTAGCAATGAAAATAATTTTATAATTGGGGGTCACCACAACATGAGGAACTATATTAATGGATCTCAGCATTAGGAAGGTTGAGAGAACCACTGAAATAGAAGGATGATCGAGATCTTTTAAAATAATCTAGTGTAATGTTGGTACTTGTTAACTATAAATAATAGCTTTATAGTTACATTTTATGACTGTTATTGAATAAGTGAAGTATAATTAAGTGTATAATTTAAAATTGAAAAAAAAAATGTAATGAACAGACAACTAAAGCCGGGATTTGGAAGTAGTTTCTTAGAATAAAGTATAAAAATAAGGGAGGAAAGGAATAGATACAAACTTACATAACTACTGAGAAGTTTCCTCGTCAAACAACCTAGGGGCAGGAAAGATGGCTCAGAAGTTAAGAATGCTTACTACTCTTGAAGCAGCTGTGTGGAATGGCTCTCAACCATCTGTAACTCCAGCTCCAGGGGATCCAACACCTTCTCCTGGACTGATCATCTGTGCTCAAGGCATACATGTACACATATTTTAAAATTTTAAGAAAATTTAAAAAGTAACTGATGGTGTTGGTGATACGGGGCTTGAGGAAGAAATCAGAATAGCCATGAATGGATAATAATCATATAAAAAATTGTAACCTCAAGAAATGGAAATGACCCATTTAATTGGTCCTTAGGAGGCTGAGGCAAGAGGATTAAGAGTTTTAGCCTAGACACTCAAATAATTTTAATTACATTCGTTCAACAAAGATTTTACAAATAATGTGCATACTAACAACATAGTAATAAATAAAAGAAGATATAACCCCTGTTTGTGTGGAGTTTGTAAACATTGGGGAAAATAATGTAAGTAATTATAAATTAGTATATGGTGTATGGTAAGTTAGGGAGAATAAAATGATATAGGAGTATATTAGAAGTATTCAGTGTCTGTGGCCCATACCTGTAATCCCAGCACTGAGGAGTTGGAGCAGAAAGATCACAAACTCAAGGCTAGCCTGGACTTTTACACATATACGACCATGCCTGCCCCCCCCAAAAACAAACAACAACAAACACCCAAAAAGACAAAAAAAAATGAAGGTTATATCAACAGATATCTATCCCACTTTATTGGATGTTTTTATTTAAAGACCAGAGCCAAAAAGTTGGGTGAGAAGACTGAAGTGGGAAGATTGGAGAAAGTGTTAAAGTCCAGGAATTATACTATGTGGAGACCTTGTTGTAGGGAACTCGATGAGCTGTTAGATAAGAAGAAAGCCAAAGTGAGTCTGGGCAAGTATGCCAGGTCCGAATATTAAAGGACTTTTTTGGTTTTTTGTTTTGACAAGGGATTTGGAATTACTTTCCTTAAGTATGGTAGAAATATACCAAAAGTCATTAAAGAAATAAAAAGTGGTTCTCCATCATCCACTGGTGAGGTGGGCATGGCAGCTACCTGTAATCCCAGTAGTCTATAGGCAGAGCAGAGATGGATCTTCTGGGGAAGCTGGCTAACCAGAGAGGTCCATAGACTCTCTCCCAAGAGTACCAGTGTGGAATTTGAGGGAACTGAGTTCCCAGGCTGCCTTAATTTAAAAAAAGAAAGGAAAAAAAAAGTAGAACATAATCAAGGATATAAATTTCAGGTCTCCACATCCGTGCATCTGCACACATGTGCCCACAAACATGCACATCTACAGATTAAAAATAACTCCCTAGTTATTTGACAATACTTGGCCTTTTCATTTATTTTTTACCTAATTGGTTTAAAAAAAAAAAAAAGATGAGTCAGGGATAATAATTTCCTGTTGATATAAAGTACTTGGACATTCTAAAAGAAAAGCAAGTTAGTATTGAAGGAAGCTATATAGAACAGGTTAGTTTTGGATGTGTACAATGAGGTATTTGAGACATTCACATGAATACATATACAGTATATGTAGAACAGTGGTTCTCAACCTTCCTAATGCTGTGACCCTTTGACACAGTTCCTCATGTTGTGGTGACCCCCCAACCATAAAATTATTTTGTTGCTACTTCATAACTGTAATGTTGCTACTGAATCATAATGTAAATATGTGATCTGAAGACTATCTAATATGCGACCCCTAAAGGGGTCGTGACCAACAGATTGATTCCTACTATGTTAGAATGTCAGAACTATGCCTAGAGCCAAAGAAAACAAAATGTGGTAGAGATAATACACTTTGAGTAGATCTCAAAATTTTGCCTACATTGCCCAGTGGTGCACTTAATAATTTGCTATGTGCCACCTTCCCCATTATTCACTTAATCTTTTACAACAGATTGAATGACCGACTTTTACTTGATAGCAATTATCGTATTAGGAAGTTGAAAAATACTCTTTTGCGGGGAGGGAGAATTTTTGAGTCAAGGTTTCTCTGTGTATCCTTAGCTGTCCTAAAACTCACTCTATAGACCAGGCTAGGCTTGAACACACAGAGATCCACCTGCCCCTGCCTCTGCCTCTTGAGTGCTGGGATTTAAGGCGTGCACCACCACCTCCCAGCAGTTAAGGAATTCTTAACCTAAGATCCATAGACTCTCTCCCAAGAGTACCAGTGTGGAATTTGAGGTCTTTAAACTTGGAGGAGAAAAAGTAACCTCTTTCCTTTAATTTATTAGTATTGTGTGTATCCGTGTAGAGGCATGTGTTTATGGTACTTATGTGTGTGGAGGGTGTTAAACTGGGACCCAGCTGAGATTATGAGGCATACAGCAAAGCACTGTTGTTGCTGAGCCATCTTGCTGGCCCCAGAGTTTCCTTTTTCTTTTAGTCAGGCAACAGTCTACAGATCATAGACAGTAGCTGTGAGTTTTTGCCAATAGAAGTCAAGATGGTTTCCAGTATTGGTATTGCTGCATTATCTCTGCATATCACTCATATTCATCACTACTTTGAGATTATTGCTACTCACCATGCCATTTAGTATATTTATAAGGAAATACTGGGTCATACATGTTTTTAAATTTTTGTAAATATTTCAGTATAATCGGCTTCTTTTAATCTTAGTAATATGTATGCCTTTTTAAAAAAAATACATTTGCCAGGCAGTGGTGGCACACGCCTTTAATCCCAGCACTCGGGAGGCAGAGCCAGGCAGATCTCTTGTGAGTTCAAGGCTGGCCTGGTCTACAGAGCAAGATCCAGGACAGGCACCAAAACAACACAGAGAAACCCTGTCTTGAAAAACAAAACAAACAAAAAAGATACATTTATTGTTTCACAGAAGTACATGTCTTCATCAGACAACCAAGAGATCATACACGCACACGCACACGGTTTTTTAGGAAAATCAAGCGAGGGGGTAGAGCGCTTGCCTAGTAAGCACAAGGCCTTGGGTTCAGTCCTCAGCTCCGGAAAAAAAAAAAGAAGAAGAAGAAGAAGAAAGGAAAATCAAGTGAAAAAGTAAAGAATATAGGTAAAGACAGTAAATATATCTATAATCTGTCTTGTTTTTGTTTTTGCAGAACTTCTAACATAAAACTAGACAAGATAATGAAAGAATTGGACGAAGAGGTATTTTTTAGTTTACAAGTACTTTTTCTCCCCCCCCCTTCACATTGGTTCATTTCTCACAGAGAAAATTTTATTTGAGATCACAAAACATAACCAGAAAATTAAGATGAAAATTTTACCTTAGACTCCAGGTTCAAGTATATAGATCATACTTGAGTTTCTTTTGTACAACTTTATTCTATGACGGTGTTGAAATTTTAGTACATAGATTTCAGTTTTGTGGTTCTTGATGGTTAAAAAGCAAAAAAGAAGCAAGAGATCGAAAATAGAAACTGCAACTATGTCAGAAAGAGGCAGATGGAGAAGAAAAATATAAAATATTTAAAAATGATTGATATAAACATGATACCACATGACTAATAGGGCTTAGAAATCAATTTAGAAGTATTCATGATTTTCCTACCAGCCTGGTTTTATTAGCAGAGAAACAGTATTTCCTGGTTGATATTTATGTACAAATGTATAATGCATTTTTATTCTTAGTTAAGCTTTCTACTGTTGTGTGATGACTTTCTTAGTGACAATCTTTATAGTATCTGTCTAATGTATAATTTCCTCTTTTAGATTTAATCTTTGATAAATTTTTTGTTCTGTTTTTCTTCCCTGAGGTAATCATATTTGTTAGTGATGCTTTCCCCTTTAATTTCTGGCTTAGGATATAAATGTAGTCATGTAAAGATTTTTTTGACTGCATTTACCATTAGCCACAGGTCAGTATGAACTTAGTATTGGTTAGCACTGTATATTTCATTCTGAGTGCTTCAGGAATCAGTCCTAAATTCAGATAAACTAGGTTTAAGTTACTTGTCTTTCTGAATTCAAGATTGAGAGGAAGATCTTAAATATTAAATTAACGTAGTCCTACTTAAAGAGAGGCAAAGTGAAAGTACTGTTCATTCTTCTTACCACTAAGTATAGCTAAAACTCCTATACATTAAATGTAAAACAGATGTAAAGAGATCCTTCAAGGTGTGAAAAAAGCAGAACAGCTCTTGAGTACTTAATTCCTAAGAAAAACCACAGGGATGTGGCACTGAGGCTGTAACTTGGAGTCCTTGTGTAGCTTGAGTTCAGTCCTCAGGACCTCATACAGCAGAGACGGTGGCACATGCCTATAATCCTAATGCCTGGGAAATGGAAAGTGGAGGAACAAAAGTTCAAGGTCATCTTCAGATAATATAGCAAGTTCAGGGCCAGCCTGGAATACATTAGACCCTATCTTAGAAAATAAAATAAATAGTAGGAATACTATGGGTCTCCCCTACCCTAGCCTCAAAATGTCAAGAACAGACTATAGAGCACAACTACATCATTATGTATTCCATCAATACATAGTATTATATTATTTATTTTAGTAGGAATACTATGGGTCTCCCCTCCCCCGGCCTCAAAAGTCAAGAGCAGACTTTCAACTACACCATTAACAGCATCTATTCAACTGGGGCAGAATATACATTATTTTCAAATGCTAAGGACTACATACCAAGACAGATCTTGTCCTCACCCATAAAGTAAACTTAAAAGAATCAGAATGACGTGTGTCCTGACCAAAATGTAATCAAGCCAGAAAGACAGCAGGAAAACTGAACACATGAAAGTCAAATGATGAAAAGAGACACTCTGAAGGGGGGTGAAAATAGATGGTAATGTTGATATCTTTAAGCTTTTATGTTTAAAAAAAAAGTTGAAACTTTTCACCATTGAAAATATTTGCATAATGAAGTAAAAATACAAAATCAAAATTTGTGAGATGCAGTGCCTAAAGGGAAGATTATAGCATACATGTTTATATTAGAAGAAAAGTCGCTAGTGATTAATCTTAACAAAAGCAGTGAAAAGGATAAAAGCTGATGTACGTGCACTTGGAAATGACAATGAAGAAAATAGATGGAACAAAAGAACTTGTTTGAAAAGATCCACAAATTGGCAAACCTCTAGCAAACCTGACAAGGGGAAAAAAGAGCCATCATCGAGAATGAAATGTGGGAACTGAGGGAATGATGTGGACATTTCTAAACATGCAATTTAAGTGAGTTAAATTATTGTGAAAGACCCAACATGCCACAAATCACAGTGTGAAATAGGTAATTTCAGTATATATATATTTATGTATAACTGTAAGGAAAGTGAATCCATGATCCCCACAAAAAAGTGAATCTCAATGACTCAATAACTTCACTAGAGAATTCTGCTAAGTTTAAAGGAAACAATTAATTTATAAAACCTCCAAAATACGAACACTTCCTAATTCATTTTGTTAACCTTATACCAAATCATAGACTACAGAGAAAACTAGAAAACACTGTCACTTACAAATAGAAGTCCTTAGTAAAATATTAACATAGATCTCAGCAGCACATAAAAAGATAATATATCTGACTGTAGTTTATTTCAGAGATGTAAGATTCATTTAATATTTTTAAACCAACCAGCTTAATTCACCATATTAATAGTCTAAAGAAAAACCAAGTGATCTCATCAGTTGATTTAGAAAAAAAGCATTGGACAAAATGCAATATCCATTCATGGTAAAAATTCGCAGAAAACTCAAGTTGATAAACAGCATAATATATATATGCATCTCCTATAGTTCACTTCATACCTAATTATAAAAGAGAACATACTTCCCCTAAAGTCTGTTATAGCAAAAACACATCAGTTCTCATCATCATTCAGCCAGTACTAGAAGTTATAGTCAGGACAATAAATCATATAACCAAAAAAGGATCAGAAAGGAAGAACTAAGCCTGACTAGATGTTTTCTACTAGAGCCACAATGGTTTGTTTAGAAAAATCATAACTGTAGTGGTCAAAACTGCATGATGCTGACAGGAAAACAAAATGAAGAGAAATAAACCCTCACATTTATGTCCCACTGACCTTCAATAAAGTTGCAAAAGTATTTCAGTCACTGAAGTAAGAGTAATCCTTTAACAAATGATACTGGAGCAATTGTGAGCCAAGATCTGAACCTTAATGTGTCATACCTTGTGACCACTAATTTAATAGTATATTTAAACATAAATATAAAGGTGTAAAGCTTTTAGGAACTTGGCTTGGTGACTCATGCTTATAATCTTACCATAACATCCTATGTGCTGAAATTGTACATGTGTGCCATCATGCCCAGCTTCAAGTTGGATTTATAGTTTAAAAAGGTGGCTCAGTAGGCAGGGGCTCTTGTATGTAGGCTTAATGACCTGAGTACCACCCCCACATCCTGTAAGGTGGGAGGAGGAAATGGATTCCTGAGAGTTGTCCTCTAACCTACATACACACACAGTGAGTTTTAAAGTTAAAATGGCAAAATCTTAGAACTGGAAAAGATAGTGTTTACTTAGAGATGGGGAAATCTAGAAAAGCACATAGTAAAGCAGAATTTTCTGATGTCAAGTCTTAAATGTAAAAACAAAGCAACAAAAACCTGCCAGCACTGGTAATCCTGGTGATGGTAGTTCAGACTGAGACTCAGAAGGTGTGTCTGTCTAGTTCAAGTAGGAGTGTCTTACTCTTTTGTAAGACATGCTTTATCTGTTACTGCAAACCTGTCATTACAGTGTACTACCTAGGACTCAGGACATGGCTGAACATGGCTATTACCTTAGTTTGAGAAAGTGGTGCAGAGACAGGTGAGCCACAGTTTCAGTTAGAGACCATATCTCATATGATACAGAGGAGAAACAACATAGCAAGTCACCTGACAGCAATTGCTGGCCTCCACACATGTTCATGCACACATATACTGTGTGCACATATACACAACTGAAAAGAATAGAAGATACAACCTGATTTTAAGCAAAAATTGATCATAATTTTTTATAATTTATACTCTTTTTAAAAGAGTAAACTATATTAACTAGTATTGTTTGTGATTGTAACTGTTGTCATTATAATTTTAGGGGAATCAAAGAAGAAATCTAGAGTCGGCAGTATCTCAAATTGAGAAAGAAAAGATGTTGCTACAACATAGAATTAATGAGTACCAAAGAAAAGTGGAACAGGAAAATGAGAAGAGAAGAAATGTAGAAAATGAAGGTAAATTGTTATTTCGAAAAATGTTGGACTATCTAGGCAAACACTGCCACTGAGGTATATGGTTTTTAAGCCATTTGATAACAATTATTTTATTTTTAGTTTATTTTATAAATGTACTTATATGTATGCAATCTGATGTATACATAAGGCTCTTCATAAAGGACTGATAAAGATACCATGTGTTCAGTGATACAAAGATCATTGGACTATCTGTATCATTGAAGAATATATAGCTCATGCATGTGAAAACATACATATGATATGCTTGGTTCCATCTTCGGATATTGATTCATAGGTTGTCTTAAGAAGGAAGAACTGGAAGTAATTCTGGGAGAAGAGCCAGTTAAGGGAGAAGAAACAAGGGAACAATCCTTGTTAATCTACCATTTACTATCTTTTGATTTTTTTTTTTTTTTTTGCCATTTAAAAATACTGAATTATTCAAGTAATTTTACTGTTCAAAAACAAAAATCTGGCTTTATAACTGAATGTGGTGGTGCATTCCTATATCCCAGCACTCAGGGGGTTAAGACAGGAGAGTCACTTGAGCTCTTGTGTTTGAGAAGAGCCAGCAGGGCATAGTAAATCAAATCTCAAAGTTAAAGCAAAAGGACTTTGTATTATTACACCAATAGATTGGTCCCATGAAGGCCATAAAAGAATTTAGAATACTACAATAACAGAAAACTGCTTTACTCTGTATTATAAAACTCTGTTCTGGTTGTTACTTTTTGTTTGTTTGTTTTTCAAGACAGGGTTTCTTTGTGTATCCCTGGCTGACGTGGACTAGCTCTGTACACCACCAGGCTGGCTTTGAACTCACAGAGTTGCCTACCTTTGCCTCCCGAGTGCTGGGATTAAAGGTGTGTGCCACCACTGCCTGGCAATGCTCTACTTTGATGGATTTAGACTATAAGAACTTGTAAGATAGAATTTGTTTTGGGGAGTGGGAATGGACCTAATTTCACTGATTGTTGTGGTCTAAGGATACATTTCTAAGAATATAAAACGAAGTTTTTCTTTTCCTAATGAAAGTATGTAATTTCTACATTTCTTTGCCTTTCTAGTTTCTACACTAAAGGACCAGTTGGAAGACTTACGGAAAGTGAGTCAGAGCTCACAGCTTGCTAATGAGAAGCTGGCACAGTTACAGAAGCAGGTAAGTTCTTCAGTGGGATCCTTTTAAAATTATAGTTAATTAAAAGAAACATGATCATGTTTGGTCAAAATTCTTTCTTTCTTTTTTAATAGTTAGAAGAAGCCAATGACTTACTTAGGACAGAATCAGACACAGCTGTAAGATTAAGGAAGAGTCACACAGAGATGAGCAAGTCAATTAGTCAGCTAGAGTCCCTGAACAGAGAATTACAGGAGAGAAACAGAATTTTAGAGAATTCCAAGTCACAAGCAGACAAAGATTACTACCAGCTGCAAGCTGTATTGGAAGCTGAGCGAAGAGACAGAGGGCATGATTCTGAGATGATTGGAGACCTTCAAGGTAATACTTTTTCTCATGTAAAGTATATGTCACATAAAATTTACCATTGTGAGTTTTTGTTTTATTTAATGTTATTGTAATGTGTGTGTGATGCATGGTAGAGAGCTATGTGTTGCCATGGGGCACATATGGGTGGAGTGGTCAGAGAAAAACTTGGTAGAGTTAGCTTGTTCTCTCTATCTTGGTTTTTAGGCATTGAGCTCAGGTTGTTAGGCTTACATGGTAAGCCCTTTCCCTACAAAGCCATATAAGTGTATTTCAGTGTCATTAAATATTCAACATTACTGTGCATCTATCCACAAATTCCCAGACCGTGTTTGTCATCCCAAACTAACTACTGTTACACAGTAGCTCTCTCTCCTTCCTCCCTGCAGTGCCCTCTAACCACCATCCTACTTGCTGTGCCTGGGAACTTGACACTCCGTGTTCCTCATACAAGTAGAATACACAGTTTTTACCCTTCACTTTGTATCTCTGAATTTTGTTTTTAATGTTTTGCAGTCTAGGGATCAAACCCAGGGTTTTAGTCATGCTAATCTACTACGTAAAATATAAGTCCAGTCCTGTTCCTTAACTTATGCTTAAAAATCTATAAAGTGTATTATTTAGCCACTTTTTTTTTTTCTTTTTGGTTTTTTGAGACAGAGTTTGTGTAGCTCTGGCTGTCCTAGAACTCACCCTGTAGACCAAGCTGGCCTTGAACTCACAGAGACCTGCCTGCCTCTTCTTCCAGAGCCCTGGGATTAAAGGCGTGCACCACCACCAGCTAATGTAGCCACTTTTTAATATAAAGCATTTTTAATATCATTGCTCTCATAGAAAATGATTTGTTAAAGGCAGAAGTGGTCTTTCTATAGAGTTAGCATAGTGTCCGTATTTGTCTTGCACTGTGATCCTTTCACAGATATTTCTGTGAAGTAATTTTTATAGCCAAATTTTTGAATATTTGGTTGAAAAACTTGTCTAATTTTTAAGTCTTATTCACAATTCACCTAATCCAGGCAGAGAGGGTTATTACTGCTAAATCTCAGAAATTCTTCAGTTGTGGAAACAGGACCCCTTACAAAAAAAGCCCAGGATACTAGGAAAGTTGGAGATTAGAGTTACTAGTATTCTTTGTGGAACTAAAATCAAATCAAACATAACTAACAGTGAATAAAAGGAACCATTTTAGAAGGTAAATACCATTTGATTTGTTTTCCGAAGATGTCTGCCTTTACTTCCGAGATATTTTCCTGATTTTTGTTGCTGTTCAGTAGCAACATCCTGTCTACCTACACAAAAGACACACATGAGAATTGCCAGGCCTCTCAGGAAAGACTGGAGGATCAGGAGCAGTATGTTTTCACCTTAGTCATGGAAGGGCACATATTTTGGCTTTCATGGGACTTAATTCTGTGGAGAGAGGTCAGGTCAGTTTTTGTGACTACAGAAACGGAAATTAGGAGCTCCCATTGGCTCACAGCTGAGGGGAGTTGTGTAGTTTCATCTCTCAGGCCAGATATAAGCAAGAAAGAAGCCTCTTCATAGTTACTGGGAAAGCTTCAGAAAACTTAAGTCAAGTTTTTCTCAGTAATTTTTTTTTTGTTTTTCAAGACAGAGTTTCTCTGTGTAACAGTCCTGTTTGGCTAACAGTCCTGTTTGGCTGTCCTGGAACTTGCTTTGTAGGCCAGGCTGGCCTCAAATTCAGAGATCTGCCTGCCTCTGCCTGTCAAGGGCTGGGGTTAAAAGCCTGCACCACCCACCCGGCCTCATTGCTTTTTATCCAGCCAAATTAACCACGTGAAAATCACATTGCTCAAAGATTGGTTCTATAAATCCTTCCAGTCCTTAAAATATGTCTTTTGCTTATGACCAAGCTTTGAACTACTTGCTTCCAACATTGAGACCATCATCATGTTTATTAATTGCTTTTTTTTTTAACAGAATCCTTTAGATATTAGTGAAAGTTAAGAAAATTTATAATATGATTTATTATATGCTTATCCTTTTCATTGCTTATTATGTTTCATTTTTTACTTATGATGTGATCCTATCTTTAGGTTTTCGTTTTTGTTTTGTCTGGCTGGCGTGAGAATGCACAGAGATCTGCCTGTCTCTGCCTTTTGAGTGTTAAAATATCCTATTCTGAATTTGCTGATTTCACCCATCGGTATAATTTAGGGTGTTGTCCCATACATGGTACTATACATTGGGATTTAGATCTAGAAGTTTGATCTGTCTAGTGACTCATGTGTCTCAGGTAGGACTTGAGCAAGAAAACTTAATAATGGTAAGATGTAAGAAAGCATATGAAGTCTGGCTTTTTTATTGGTAGCTTTTGGTGGTAGCCCAGTTCTTTTATTTTCTTAGACATTTGCAATACAGTGCCCATCATTATGTTCAGAAGGTTGTACAACTGTCTCCTCTAGCTACTTCCAAAATTTCTTCATTAACTTCTAAACACATTTCATTCATTAAACTGTCTTTCTCTTTTCCACTTCCATCTAGCCACTGGAAGCCACTGATGTCCTTTATCTCTGAATTTACTTGATCTGTATATTTTCTGTAGGCATCATATAATACATGATTTTTTTTTGCATGAGGCTTCTTTTGTATACTGTAATATTTTTTAATGTTTGTAACATGTATTAGTATCTCATTAAAGGCTAAGTCTGTTGTGTGTTTGTATTACAGTTTTTATATCCATTATGCTGTTGGTAAACCTTCAGAGTGTTTTCACCTTTTTGTTAATTGTAAATAACAAGGTTGTGAACATTTATTTACAACTGTTTGCCATATGTGTTCTTTTGAATGTATATTTAGGTGTGAAATTGCTGGGTCATGTAATTCTGTGCTTAACTTTTATGAAACTGCTAAATTAGTTTTCTACAGTGGCTTTTTTTCATTTCATTTTCCCATGTCAGGGAATTAGGATTCTGATTTTTCCATGTTGTTAACGCTAGGTAACTGCCTGAATAGATACGAACTCATATTACTGAAGTTTTCATTATTATTTCTTTTTTTTTTTTATGTTTTTTAGAATCTTTTTTTTTTTTTTTTAAAGATTTATTTATTATGTATACAACATTCTGCCTCCATGTAACCTTGCACGCCAGAAGAGGGCACCAGATCTCATCATAGATGGCTGTGAGCCACCATGTGGGTGCTGGGAATTGAACTCAGGACCTCTGGAAGAGCAGCCAGTGCTCTTAACCTTTGAGCCATCTCTCCAGCCCCTCATTCTTATTTCTTAATGGGTAATGATGTTCAGCATCTGATACCTACTTGTTTCAGCACCATTTGTCTAAGAGGCTAGTGTGTGTGTGTGTGTGTGTGTGTGTGTGTGTGTGTGTGAGTGTGGTGTGAGAGAGAGAGAGAGAGAGAGAGAGAGAGAGAGAGAGAGAGGAGAGGAGAGAGAGAGAGGAGAGAGAGGAGAGAGAGGAAGAGAGAGAGAGAGAGAGAGAGAGGAGAGAATGAATATACAATATGTTCATATGTGGGGCCAGGTGCTAACATATTTCTCAGTCCCTGTTCCTCTTTAAATGGCTTTGACATTTTTGTTAAATATTGATTGTCTGTGGCTGAAAATGTAGTTGAGTACTTGCCTAGTATTCATGCATGAGGCCCTAGGTCTAATCCCCAGAACTGGAAAAAAAAAATGAATGAATTTAAAAGAAAGAGGAAAAATATCTTAATGAATGGATTTGTCTGGGGAGGTGGCACAGTGGGTAAAGTACCTCTGTGCTAGTGTGAGGACTTGCGTTCAGATCCTTAGCACCCATGTAAAAACCAGGTCGGGGAGTGATTATCTGTAACCTTAGTGATGCAATGAGCAGAGACAAGCAGAACACCAGGGGCTCACTGGCCAGCCAGTGTGATAGAAATAAAATAAATGAGCTGCAAGTTCAGTAAGAGGCCTGATTTAAAAAATGAGGTAGAGAAGCAATTAAGGAAGATACCTGCTATCAGCTTTTATGACCTCTACCCTCACCTGTACACAGATGTGTACTTGGCGTGTACACACACACACACACACACACACACACACACACACACACACCCTTTATGGCTTCATTTCTGTTTTCTCAGGTCTGTTTTGTTGATAAGTATTTCTGCTACATGTTTTGATCACTGTAGTTTTATATCAGGTTTTGAAATTGAGGGGGGCGGGGTTTTTTGTCCAATGCTACTGTTCTTCCACAATATTATTTTAGCTCTTCTTTGCAGTTCCTGTTTAATTAGCTTTTTCATTTCTGCAAAACATACTTTTGGAATTTTAATGGTACTACAATGTCTTTGTTGATTGTTTTAGATATTGTCATCTCATAGAATTCCAATCTGTGAACAGTCTATTTCCTTTTATATGTCATTGTTTTGTTGTGTTTTGTGTTTCATTTGGTTTTGAGACAAGGTCTGGTTATATTGCTCGAGATATCCTTGAATTGCTGAGCCCAAACAATCTTGCCTCAATTTACTTATCGGCTGAAATTTTAATCATCCTCTGCACCTGTGTTAACAATGTATTTTAGTTTTCAGTAAATGAACCTTGTTCTTCCTTGGTTTAATTTTTTTCTAGGCCAATGGTTCTTAGCCTATGGTTTGACCCCTTTGGGGCTTGAACAACCCTTTCACAGGGATTGCCCAAGACCATCAGAAAACACAGATATTTACATTATAATTCATAACTGTGCAAAATTACAATTATGAAGTAGCAATGAAAATAGTTTTATGGTTGGGGGTCACCACAACATGAGGAACTGTTTAAAGGGTTGCAGCATTAAGAAGGTTGAGAACACTGAGCTAGAGAAATGGGTTCAGCAGTTTATAGCACTTGCTGGTCTTGAAAAGGATCTGGCTTATGTCACCAGCACCCGTCTGACACCTTAGAACTATCTCTAACTCTAGTTCCAGTGGACCCAATTCTCTCTGCTAGCCTCCATTGGCACTGCACACAAGTGGGCCACAACATACATGCAGGCAAAACACTCATTCACATAAAATAAAAATTCAAAACTGAACATTAACAAGTACCTGGAAGTCCTCCATCACCAACCTCCTCACTCCCAAATAGTCACAATTCCGATTTATAATACCATAGTTTTGCTTTAACCTTTTTCTCATTTCATAGCACGAATTACATCTTTACAAGAGGAGGTGAAGCATCTCAAACATAACCTTGAAAGAGTGGAAGGAGAAAGAAAAGAGGCTCAAGACATGCTTAATCATTCAGAAAAGGTAAGTGACTTGCTGTCCCAATTATGATATAATATGGTTGTCACCCGTTACAAGGTAGTTTCATAGCATTCATTTGTAGTGTTTGTATTTTGTGTGGTTGGTTTCTTGGTATATGGGAATATATGTGTGATATACTTTGCATCTTGTTACCATATTCTTCTTCGTACTCTAAAAAGTTTGGATGGCTAATAGATAATCACAATACTTTGGTTTGGAAATAACTTTTATTAAGAAAATTGTTCGTAGGGTTGGAGAGATAGCTCATCAGTTAAGAGCACTGGCTGCTCTTCCAGAGGACCCATGTTCAATTCCCAGCACCCACATGGCAGCTTACAACCACATGTAACTCTAGTTCCAGGGATCTGGTACCCTCATTCAGACATACATGCAGGGAAAACACCGATACACATTAAAAAGAATGAAATCGTTCCTAGTTCCTTTGTACATGGGTAAGAGGAAGGTATTAATCCTTGCTATGTTAAATCGTATAAAAAGAGAAAATAAAGGACTGGACCTTAATAGACCATGCATGCTTATTCCATGTTGTTAGTTAAAAAATAAAATAAAATAAAAAGTAATTGGCTTGTGCATCACCCCCCATGTCTCCCTCCCTCTACCCCGCCCCCCTGCCCCCTGTAAGATCATGCTTCCTGGCTCATGTGTGGAGTCAGGACAACTTACGGGGGAGAGGTTAGTTCTCTCCTTTTACTGTATAGGTTCCAGGGATCTATATAGGATCATCAGGCTTAGTGGCTAATGTCTTTATCCAGTAGGGTCATCCTGCTGGCCCCTGCACTTATTTAGAATTTTTATCAAAATTTTACTGCTCAGTACGTTGCTGAGGCGAGGATCAAACAATTACTTTACAGATGTAGGTCTTACTTTCATTGTTTCCCTCAGAAATGAATTTTTTAATTTATTTATTTATTTATTTATTTATTTATTTTTTAAATTAAAACTGTATGGCCTAATGGCTCAGGCTTCTTGCTAGCTAGATCTTACATCTTAAATTTTTTTTCGAAACAGGGTTTCTCTGTGTTGTTTTGGTGCCTGTTGTGGGTCTCACTCTGTAAACCATGCTGGCCTTGAACTCACAGAGATCCGCCTGGCTCTACCTCTAGAGTGCTGGGATTAAAGACATGCCTCACCACCTCCCGGCCCTCAGAAATGATTTTAAAAACCACTGCTTTGGTGTGTTCTATCCCAGAGGGGATTTTTTTTTAATTCTCTCATATTATGTCCCCAACCACAATTTCCCCTCTTTCCTCTCTTCCCAGTCGTCCCCCCCCCATCTTGCCTCTCTCCCAGATCTACTCATCTTCTGTTTCCCTTCAGAAAAGAGCAGGTCTCCCAGAGATATCAACTGAACATGGCATAACAAATTACAGTAAGACTAGGCACATTTTTAAAAGTTTTCTTAAGGCAAAAATTGAACAACAAAGGGAAAGATTAGTGTAAAACCATCCTGAATATTAGCAGCAGCACAGGGACCTCTGTATCAGCTGTGGTGAATGCTCCGATGAAGAGGGATGGCAGAGAGAGGGGATTAGTGAAGTGTTTCTCTCCTGTGAAATAAGATTTAATTGTGTGCCTCTTGCATAGTTTATTATAGTCCATGGCTCTCATTCTAATTTTTCAGGAAAAGAATAATTTAGAAATAGATTTGAACTACAAGCTCAAGTCTTTACAACAGAGGTTAGAACAAGAAGTAAATGAACACAAAGTAACTAAAGCGCGTTTAACTGACAAGCACCAGTCTATAGAAGAGGCAAAGTCTGTTGCCATGTGTGGTAAGTGTCACATGAATATTTTCTATGATTAGTTTTAAATGATGCTTATACAGTTTTTGATCAAAACTTCATTTCTGTGGTAGAGAGTGTAAGTTACAGTGTCCCTTTTTATCACAATTTTACCTTCTATGGTTTCCTTATTTTACCTACCATATCTTCACTATTAAAGTTAGTGAAATCGAGGGGCTAGAGAGATGGCACAGTGGGTAAGAGCACTGGCTGCTATTCCAGAGGACCCAGGTTCAATTCCCAGCATCCACATGGCAGCTCACAGCTGTCTGCAACTCCAGTTCCAGGAGATCTGACACCCTCACACCAATGCACATAAAATAAAGTTAAATAAAGTTAGTGAAATCATACTAGGCATGCTGACCACCTACCTGAAATCTCAGCACATGAGGAGCTAAGGCAGGGCAATTGTGATTTTGGGGCTTGAGTCTAAAACAAAACAAAGTTAGTGGATGTTGTGGGCTATTATGTAACTATGTAAAGATGTGTTACATTTGTTTATGTTGTGGAATATTACTTTAGGCAAAGATGTGTTGTTTGTTTAATTATGTAAAGGTATGTTACTTTTGTTTATGCTGCATTTGTTTAATTCCATAAAGCTGTGTTGCTATTTTACCTTGCCTGCCTAAGGCATCTGATTGGTCTAATAAAAAGCTGAATGGCCAATACCTAGGCACAGGAGGGATAGGTGGGGCTGTCAGGCAGAGAGAATAAATAGGAGAAAGAATCTAGGCTTGGGAGAGACAGGAGAAGAAGAGAGAATGAGGCAGAAAGCAAGGGAGGCAGGCAGCCAACCAATCAGACATGGAGTAAGACATACAGAATGAAAGAGAGGTTAAAAAGCCCCAAGGCAAAACATAGAAGAGAAACAGGTTAAATATATGTTATAAGAGCTAGCAAGAAACAAGCATAAGATAGGCCAAGCATTGATAACTAATAAGTGTCCATGTGGTGATTTGAGAGCTGGTTGGTGGCCCAAAAGAAAACGTGCTACAAGTGGACTCTTCTTTTCTTCCAGTTTTTTAATCTACCCCTTGATTTTTCTTCATAATTCATTCTGGACCTCATTGTTACTTGTGGGGGTCCCTAAACCTAAGTCCCTCCCTGTTCAGGGAACCATCTGTGGGAGGCCATCTCCCACCTTTTACAGGGTTCCTATGAGGAGGAGAGAGGAATAAGAAAATACTAGATAGAAAGATAGCGGGGAGGAGACAGACGGAAATACAGGATAGGTTCAGGAGGTCCTGGGTCAATACCCAACGTCCCAGAACTTTGTTCAAAAGGCCTTTTTTTTAGCAATGCCAAAGGTTGAGGCAAAAGACCATCTGCTAGACACAGCCAAGTGTTGACCCTTCCAAACACCTGGTTCCCAGACCTGTGGTCCAATCATCCTCTTATGGAGCCCTGCTGGTAAAGCAAGCTCAGATCTCACTAGGAAACTTCTGTGGGCTCCCACAGTTACAGAGCTACTCTTTCTGCCTCAAATTTTTTTTATTCCTTTGTATTTACTTTGTTTTATAGCTTCCAGTCACAATCCTAGTTTAGACCAACCAGTTGCCTCATTGTATTATTACTTCAAATGTATCTAAGATCAATGTTAGTCCATTGTATTATCTCCAACTACAGTTTTAATTTATGTTCTTAAAAGATTACTCTTGTTATCCGGAGAATGCTTTGAAAAAAACAGAACAGTGGAAGTAGGAAGGATGAATTAGAGAGAGGTGGTAAGTAGAAAGCAAAGAAGCAGGAGCATGAAGGACAAACATAGGATGGAAGGAGGACAGACAGGAAGCAAGAGCAGCTGAGTGGATGGGTGTACCCTAGACAGAGATTGGTGTGCGTACAGCATAAGTGATTTGGGAGTGGAGAGAAGGGTGAGACTATTTAGTATGTTGAAGTTTGGGGGCTAGGGATGTGGTTCAGTGGCAGAACACAAGCTAGGCCTACTTGAGGTCCTGAGTTCAAACCTCAGCACATCCCCTAAAACAACAACTTTGATAATTTTGTCAGATATCTAGATGGATACATTAACTACTCAATTGGTATGTAAGTCTGGAACTCAAGGGTGGGTATGTGGAGTCCAAACATAAGTGAAGTGGATTTCTGTTAGACTGGAGAGAAGGGAACTAGGAGGTAATGATTATGTCAGTATTTATAAGGTTGGGAAAATGAACTTCCACTCTAATTGTCTATTTATAAGGTTGGGAAAATGAACTTCCACTCTAATTGTCACCTCAAAGGCAAGCGCCAAGAATATCAAAAAGACTTTCTTAGTTATGCAGCTCTCCACTGGCAGGACTATGGAAAAGTTAAAATTTTCAGAACTTGACTTACCATATCCCAGAATAAGGCACCCTGGTAAACATATATTATCTTGTGATAATAATTGAAAGAGGTGTTCTGCAACCATGGAGTCTTGTCATTGAGGTGCAGAGTTCCTGTCCTAAGAGCCTCTGAAATGTTTCCAGACCAATGCAGGAAAAAGATTGACTACAGTCATGTTTTTCTCTTCTTTACCTTCATTTCACTCATTATTATCCTTTCCAATTACACTCTTCATCTTCTAATCTAGATGGTATTGAATTCTCTCTTCTCCTTTGGGCAAGGGCTAAATTGAGACTTAAAAATTATTATATTTCATAATTTTTTTCTTCAGATATTCTTATATAAATTAAAATCCCCTTAGAACTTTTATAATTAATATCTATTACAGTTCCAGGATAAAATCAGTAAAGATTTTAAAGGCCAATTTCCAGACCATTTAAAGTGAAAAATATTAAGGTGCTCTTTAAATGTATGTTTGTAACTTTTTTCTCTTGCAGAAATGGAAAAAAAGCTGAAGGAAGAGAGAGAAGCTCGAGAAAGGGCTGAAAATAGAGTTGTTGAGACTGAGAAACAGTGCTCTATGCTAGATGTTGATCTGAAACAATCTCAACAGAAGCTAGAACATATGACTGAAAATAAAGAAAGAATGGAAGATGAAGTAAGACACAGTACTAATTTTATCCATCTTTTAAAAGAGAAACTAGGTTGTGACTGGAACTCTTACTGTATTTGAAACAGAAGATTTGAATAAAGTATGTGTTCACTGCTACACTGTCATCCCAGAACTTAGAATTTTCATTTCAAATAGCTATTATTCATTCCATAGGAGCTGTTCCATTGTATATCACCGCATATACATGCATGATATCGTGCATGCAACTATATTAAAATGTCTTAGTTCCTCCTAGAAGCTATTAACTTAAAAAAGACTACTGAAAAGGATCTATGCTATCTCGAAAAGCATTAAATTAAAAACAATTAACTTCTGCTTGGAATGGCATGTATTGATAGAAAACATGTAGTACATAGTTATGATGCTGTTGATAAAAAGACAAAAGACTATTATATGTTGGTGGTTACTAGATGTGTTTTAAACATTATTTGTAAGTAGCTTCCAAGACTGGACTTGCTGAAGGTAGCATTGGAGTCCAGATTGTATACTTGGTAAGAAGGTACTGTAGGTGAGTCATGGGCAAAAGGAAGTGAAGTCAGAGAAAACACACGGAGCTGTCATGGGAGACTCTTTGGGCTTTAAAATAACCGGCATTCTTTTAAAACTTACAGAGATGCTGTTGGTGAAAACATATATATATTTTTAGGAAAAATAAATCTATTTTGTTATATAGAATTACTAAAAAGAGAACAGAAATAAACCAGCGAGCAGGCTAACTATGTATTGAAAATTTGGAACATGGAGCTGGAGATGGCTCAGATGTTAAGGATATCACTGCTCTTCAAGGGAACCTGGGTTTAATTCCCAGCACCCACGTGGCAGCTCACAATCATCTGTAACTCCAGTTCCAGGAGATCCAGTACCCTTTTCTAGCCTCTGCAGGCACCAGGCACATACATGATACACAGATGTAACATGTAGGCTAAGCACCATACACATAAAGTATTTAAAAAGTCTTTTAATTAAAAGGCTTCTCAAGATTGGGGTTATTAAGTTGAATAAGTTAGGTATGATTTGTATACTTTTAGGGAACAGACAGCTTAGTAAGACCAGTCATAATTACATGCACAACATACGTGTGACTCTGTGAAAATTAAGGAAAGCCTTGCTAACACTGTGGCATTTGGGAACTGAAGAATAAACATAGTTTAAGATTATTCATTGAGTCTGAACATGCTGTAGTGTCTAACCATCCAGGGAAGGGACAGATAAGGAGGGGTGCATGTACAAGATGGAGGTGAAGGAATGTGTGCTGTTTGATGATCTCTGTGATAATCACCTTGTAGGCAGCAGATAATGAACAGGTTGTAAACTGCCACAAGAATTTTGAGTTCATTGGTTCCTACATTAATAAGTATTTAGTATTAACTATTTTCTAAGTTTTAAGATCATATAAAATAGAATATATAAACATTTGTGGATGAACAGGTAACTTAAAATACCTATTTGGAATATCCCCTCAGACATGACTTTTATCATTATTTTCCAGAATTTCCAGACTAGTTGAAATTAAGGTTTTTCTTTTTCCCACAGATTTCATATCTAAAATTTAGATACTATTTTGACTTAGTAATAAATATGCAGTAATAGACACAAGAAAAACTAGAATAGTTCAAGGGATAATAATGTTCTGGAGGTTTGATTAGTATCCTTTCAAATATTTATTAACTTACTAAAATGATTAAGATGCCAATCATTTTTCTCATTCATAGGTTAAGAATCTCACCCTGCAGCTGGAACAGGAATCAAATAAACGGCTATTGTTACAGAATGAATTGAAGACTCAAGCATTTGAAGCAGACAATTTAAAAGGTTTAGAAAAACAGATGAAACAGGAAATAAATACTTTATTGGAAGCAAAAAGATTGTTAGAATTTGAGTTCGCTCAGCTTACAAAGTAAGTTTTGAAAGTAGTTTTTAGGGTTTTTCATTGGCCTATAAATACTTGATATTTTGTGTGTTCAGATCTCAAAATTTGTGAAAAAGATCAAATTTTTATTTATGTATTTATTTACTTGTTTGTTTGTTTTGTGATAAAAGAATTTACTTGCAAAGAAGGTTAGCAAGGAAGTTCAGGCTTTGGAAGGACAGGCTTATTAGGTTAAAATTACAGGTATTTAAAGAAGAAACATAAGCCGGGCGGTGGTGGTGCACGCCTTTAATCCCAGCACTCGGGAGGCAGA
This sequence comes from Peromyscus leucopus, assembly GCF_004664715.2. Classification (NCBI taxonomy): domain Eukaryota; kingdom Metazoa; phylum Chordata; class Mammalia; order Rodentia; family Cricetidae; genus Peromyscus; species Peromyscus leucopus. The sequence goes on along the minus strand of NC_051079.1, from coordinate 656,150 downwards.
GGCAGGCGGATCTCTGTGAGTTCGAGGCCAGCCTGGGCTACCAAGTGAGTCCCAGGAAAGGTGCAGTGCTACACAGAGAAACCCTGTCTTGAAAAAACCAAAAAAAATAAAAAATAAAAAAAAATAAAGAAGAAACCTAGATTAGTAAGGCTGCTGCTGGCTTTACAGTCAGTCTATTCTAATAGACTTTCTAATGATTTTCATATTTATACATGTCATCATATCTCTCCAGATTAGCATACAAAAATGAAGGCTGCCCTACTTGATAGGAAGTATTCCAGATGGCTTTAGTTTAGAGATTATAATTGACATAGTCTTGGGGTGGGGTTGTTTGTTTCTTTGCTTCTTCTCAGAGTTGCAGTCTTTTATTTTCCTATTACTGCTGAGATGCCATGTGCTTGCTTACCTGAGATGAAGACGAAGCCAGGGTACCATGGGCCTGCTTTAAAAACATAATAGGAAAGATGGGTATTCCTTACACCAAGTAGTGATTTTATTTCCTCCAAGTGTATGTTATCATACTTTTAAGCCCGTTTAGTTGTTTTTGGAGTCCCGTCTCACCCCCTACCCCCGGAGAGGCAGGCTTTCTTTGTGTAGCCCTGGTTATCCTAGAACTCCATTTGTAGACCAAGCTGGCCTTGAATTCAGAGAATCGACTACCTCTGGGATTAAAGGCGTGAGCCACTACTGCCATCATTAAGTCTGTTTTATTGAGATAAGTTTTCAGTTTTTATTAAGTTGGATTTGTATTGGCAAATTTGTTTTCTTCATTTAGAAGCCCCTTTTTTTACCAGTTAATATATATGCCACTGATAAAAAGAATTTCTATGAGAAAAATATTTCAGCATCATGTTATTTTTCTAGCTTATCTAGTGAGGCCGCACTGCCTGGCTCCATCTTGACCCTTACAAAATGATGCCATGCAAAGCACAGGCCCCTTAGCAGTGAAAGCTTTCTTCAGAGCACATTGACTCCAGATCTCTCCAAACCATAAAAATGAAACTGACACTTTTTTCCCCCAAGCAACTCTCAATACTCAGTAGATGTTTATAATGTACTTTCTATCAACTACATGGCTTGTTACTAAACTACAAAGACATTTCTATCTAATGTTAAAGCCTAACAGCCTGGGATAAAATTAGCAATCCTTGAAAGTCTTGGTCTTTGAGTTCCGAGTTCCATTGTGTTCCTCTGTATTTGAGTCTGTTTCTCTCTTAAGAGTATCCTTTTTCCTGTGAGGTGTGTTCTTTGTGTGTGATACATATTTTATCTTTCTCCTTAACAGATACTGCACTTCCTTACCTTTTATATCCCTACATAATTATTTTTATACCCCTTCCTGTATTAATTACCAAAATATATTACACTTTATTTTTTACTTTAAATTATTTATGATCTCTGCTTTTAATTGTTTAATACACAAAACATTTAAAGTACACTCCTGTGACTTTTTCTGCCTGTAAAGTGTAGTTCTGCCTTTCTTCCACAAATATTTATAGGGAAAAAGCAAACCAGAGCAGTGTCAGTTTCATTTTATGGTTTGTAGAGATCTGGAGTTAATGTGCTCTGAAGAAAGCTTTCATTACGAAGGGGCCCGTGCTTTGCACAGCTATATTTTATAAGGCGCAAGATGGAGCCAGGCATTGTGACCTCCCTAGATGATCTAGGAAAGTAACATGGTGCTGAAATTTGTTTTTTTACAGAAGTTATTTTATCAAACCTTTTGTTTTGTAGCTACTTAAATGAAATGTAATATGAAAATTTGATTGATGCTTTTCTTTTATCTAAAGGCAATACAGAGGAAATGAAGGGCAGATGCGGGAGTTACAAGATCAACTTGAAGCTGAGCAGTATTTCTCTGTAAGTGAAAATCATTTTTAATATAGAGGCTCTAAAAACTTACTTAAACAAGAAACTTGAGTTTTGTTTGTTTTTTGAACTTTTTTTTTTCAAGACAGGGTTTTTTCTATGTATCCCTGACTGTCCTAGAACTTGATCTGTAGACCAGACAGGCCTAGAACTCACAGAGATCCGCTTGCCTCTGTCTCCCAAGTGCTGGGATTAAAGGAATGCGTCACCACTGCCCAGCTTGATATTTAGAGTTTTTTTCTGCAAATTGTATTTCTTCTCAAAGTTTGTGGTCTATATAAATTGTGGAGAGGAAAAAAAAACTATTGTGTAATTTTTCAGCAATTAATTACCATCAAATTACAGCTGTAAATAAAACTTTTGATAGTTGGGCATGGTGATGCAGGCATTTAATCACAGTGCTTTGGAAGCATAGGCTACAAAGTGTAAGACCTTGTCTCAAAGACTTGGTTGCTGGGCATGGAAATACATGCCTAATGCCCAGCACTTGAAGACTAAATTAGGGTGGGGTGGGGGTCCTTGAGTTCCAGTCCAGCCTGAGTTACATGGGGAATTATAGCCCAGTCTAAGCTGTTCATATCTATCAAAAAAAAAAGTCTTTGTTAGAGGCTCTGCTTGCCTATAAGCACTAATTCATATGTGTGCTCATGAGCATGTTTAGGTTGTAGAAATAACTAATGTTTAATATCTTTTTCCTGTTTAGCTCAGTCTATAGTTTTATATGAATTTGTTTGGTTTTGACGCTTTTGAATTTGGTGGGGAAAGTTCCTTGGTTGCAGAGCTTGTGTTCTGCCATTTCATTTCAATTTAACATTTATCGAATTGTGCCCCCTAGTATGATTTATCCTGCAAGCTTTTCCATGTACTTAAATGGGTGGATTTAACTTGTTTTTGTTGTTGTTTGTCTGTGGGGGTGTTTGGTTTTTTTGTTTTTGTCTTTTTCAAGACAGGGTTTCTCTGTATAGCTCTGGCTGTCTGCCTGCACTTTGTCTTCTGAGTACTAGGATTACAGGCATGTGCCATCACCACTTATTTGAGTTTTTGTTGTTTTGTTTATTTGTTTTTGCTTTTTTGAGACAAGGTTTCTTTGTGTAACAGCCCTGGCTGTCTTGGAACTCAACTCTGTAGACCAGGCTAACCTCGAACTCACAGAGATCTGCCTGCCTCTATCTCTCAAATACTAGGATTAAAGACGTATGCCATCAACATCTGGCTGCTTGTTTGTTTTTAATGGTTTATTTTTATTTTATGTGCATTGGTATTTTGCTTGCATATATGTTTGTGTAAGAATGTTGAATCCCTTGGAGCTGAAATTAGAGATAGTTGTGAGCTATTTAAATTATCTTAAAAGTTAAAACAAGTTAAATTGGGAGTGTAGAAATGGTTCAGCAGTTTAGGACCAGTCTGCTCTTCCAAAGGACCCAGTTCAATTCCCAGCATCCACATGGTGGCTCACAACTATCTATAACTCCAGCTCCAGAGGATCTGACACCCTCACAAGACATGCATGCAGGTAAAAAAACACCAGTGCACATGAAATGAAAAGAAATTGCTGAACTATTTATAACTCACCTTAAATACTTCATTTTTTTCACTTGTTTTTACAGACACTTTATAAAACCCAGGTAAAAGAACTTAAAGAAGAAATTGAAGAAAAAAACAGAGAAAATTTAAGGAAAATACAGGAGCTGCAAAGTGAAAAGTATGTCCATTTTGCTTTGGAACAGAACAGGAATCTGTACTTCAGAAAGCCTTTATAAATTTAAGTTGAAAGATAGAGGGTAGAGGTGCCATCATTCTGATGGGGCTAATTTATCAATTAGCAAATCAGACTAGTCTACCTTAAGATTCTAGTTTGAGAGCATCTGGCTTTCTCTTCTGGCCACCATAAGCTCCAGGCAACACATGGTACACTTACATACATACAGGCAAAACACTCATATACATAAAATAAGAATAAATAATTTTTTAAAAAAATAAAAAAGAAAAGAGGTAGTAGTGGTCATGGTTAGGGATAATTCTTCCTCAAATATACCTACAAAAATTAATGAAGTATACACATGACCAAGATGGCTTATCTAAGAGAGGGTCTTTGGGACAAACAGAAAAATGAAAGTAACGTCGTCCCAGTGTAAATGTCAGTTCTGAAAAGTTAGTTTTTTGAGACAGAATCTCTTGTGTCCAAGGCTGGCCTTAATCAGTCCTTCTGCCTCCACGTTGTTGTATTTTAAAAACAAGCGGAAGGAGTCACACCATACAACAGGGCCACGTGGGAGGTTTATTGAGGGGAGGAGAGAGAAGGGGGACGAGGAAGAAAGAGAAAGAGCGAGACGGGAGGTGGACAAGGCCCGCCTTTTATAAGGAAACATAGCAGATGCTCACAGGGGTGCTCTTAGTGGCTGCAGCAGAGGTCTATCCTGTCAGGACCCCAAGGGCAGGCCAGTGCAGATGCCTGAATATTAACACACATCCCAAATGATAGAATTCTAGACATGACCATCATACTCAGGCAATTCTGAAAAACTTCAAGTGTGCTTTCTGATATTTCTAGATCGTGTAAAGTTGTTTGAATCTGTATGTTTTCATAATCTCGTTGAGTTACTTACATAAAATTTAGTTTGCCCTCTCAGTTTACAAAGAATGTGTAAAGAACTTGCCCAGAGTTCCTACCAGTAGAAATAGGAATGACTAGTGATATGCGTAAGTGTCTTGAATCTGACCTCCTGGTCAAACAATAGCTTTTTAACTTGGCCTCACATTCCAGACCAGAGCAAAGTCTTTTTTTTCTAAAAGTAAATGGCTTAACAAATTAAAGTCATTACTTTCATAAAAATTTTGTGGCGGATTAAAGTTTATTTTAAGAAGTAAAGTCTTTGGTTCTGTCATTTAGAGGAAATTGTGCGGAATTATGTGCATGCTTTAGGTCTATTGTTGTTTCCAGAGAGAATCTCACTGTGTAGTCCAGGCTAGCCTTGAATTCTCAGTCTCTCTGCCTCAAGATTTCAGTTGTTAGAATTACAGACGTATGCTGGGCAATCTGCACACTTAATCTCAGCACTTGGGAGGCAGAGGCAGGTAGATCTTCAAGTTGAGACTAGTCTGGTCCACAGAGCGAGTTCTAGGACAGCCAGGGCTACACAGAGAAACCCTGTCTTGAAAAAACAAAACAAAGAACTACAGATGTAGGCTACCATGTCTAGCAAGATAATTATTGTCATCTATATGATCAAATAAGGAAAATGAACTGATTTTTTTTATTATTCATTTCATTTAAAACTGTTGCAGAGAAACTCTTTCTACTCAGTTGGATCTAGCAGAAACAAAAGCTGAGTCTGAGCAATTGGCTCGAGGAATTCTGGAAGAACAGTATTTTGAGTTGACTCAAGAAAGCAAGAAAGCTGCTTCAAGAAATAGGCAAGAAATTACAGATAAAGATCACACTGTTAGTAGGGTAAGTGATAGGTGGTTATCTGGCTGAAATTGATTGAAGTCAAAATAGGTAACATTTTAAAGTATCGGGGTGTATATGTATTCGTAGAGTGACCTTTCTGCACTTGTGTTTATTTTATCTAAAACAGTTGATAATAGTGGGAAATCTGATTCAGTACACTGGGCTTTTTTTCTTACTGTAGATCTCTGTTATATTTTATGTGAGGAAATGCTTATCCTAAACTCATTTTTTATTCTCTTACTATGTTAAGAGTGATTATATGAACTAGATTTCTTTGAAATTCGAGTAACTATCCTGGGGTAAGAAACTCATTGTTGATAATCCATTGTGATCAAAACCAGTTCTACAAATTCCCTGTTCTTAAGGTTCATACTGTAGTCTATATAGTAATTTGAGATAAGTTGGAGTTACAGAAACTTTTTTTAGTAAAAGAAAAGTACTTCTTAGTTAAAAAGTACTGTGGTGTATCATGCCTGCGTTCAAAACTGAGGCTTAGAGAATTAAGACAATCTGCCAAGATCACATAACTTCTCAGAGACAAAGGACCTGAGTTTGAATCTCTTAACACCCATATAAAAACATGGACATGGCTACCCTTGTCTATAATCACAGCATTGAGAGTAGAGACAAGTAGATCCTGAGAGCTTCCTGGCTAGCCAGACTAGCCAAACTAGTGAGTTTCCTGCTCAATAAGAGACCCTGACTCATTACCTTAAGGAGATATAGAAGAAGATATCCCATACCCTGCTCTGCATTTTGTATACATGTGCTCCAACATGTGTATACACACACACACACACACACACACACACACACACACACACACACACACACACACACTAAGTCAAGCATGGTAGCATATAACCCCAGCACTTAGTGATTGATCATTAGGCCTAAGACCAGCCTTGGCTACATAGCTCCAGACCTGTCTGGACTACATTACTAGATCTTATTTCTCAGTCTTCTCCCTACTTCCTCCCTCACCCAACCAAGTGAGGGGCAGAAATAATGCTCCTTCTGTGCAATTGTTATTACAATTAAAGGAAAACAATATGCGTGGAAAAATCAATGCTGAACATAATATTTTCCTCATCTTCAGATGAGAAAACTGAGAGACAGGAGGATGATTCCCCCAGGGTCACATAGGTTAATAGCAGAACTAGGAATAAGGTCAAATTTCCTAGTCTTCTATCTAGTTCTCTTTATAATACACTTTTTTACTTTATTGTGTTTAATATATATAAACACATACCTACACACACGTGTGTACCCATAGCATTTTTGGAAGGTAATTGTTCCTAAAACAACTTAATTATGTATTCACTTTTTTTTTTCTTTTTCAAAACAGTTTCTCTGTGTCACTCTGGCTGTCCTGAAACTCACTCTATAGACTAAGGCTGGTATTGAACTCAGAAATCTGATATTCTCTGCCTCCTGCATGCTGGGATTAAAAAGTGTGCACCACCATGCCTGGCTCATTCACATATTTTAAACTGGAAACTAGACATTTTTTTTTAATAGTTAAGCAATGTGTGACTTACTTTACCTACAGAAGATGTTAAGTATTAAAAATTTTTAGCTTTAAGTGTGAAAACGAAGAATCTATAGCTTAACCTTTGTTTGCTTTGTTTAGCTTGAAGAAACAAACACCATGCTAACCAAAGATATTGAAATACTAAGAAAAGAAAATGAAGAGCTAAATGAAAGGATGAGGACAGCAGAGGAAGGTATTTAGAGTTTCCTTAACAAATAACAGTTTGTGGCTGGAGAGAAGGCTCAGCAATTATGAGCCTTGCTACACTTGTAGAAGACCCTGGTTCAATTCCCTGCACCCATGTGGTGGCTCACAGTCTTCTGTAACTCCAGCTTCCAGAGATCCCATACCTTCTTATGGCATCTGAGGACACCACTTGAGACATGTGCAGGCAGAACATTCATACACATAAAAATAAATCTTGTTTTATAAGTTTGTGATAATTAACTTTTAAAAAAAACTTCTAAAATCTATAATATGAGGGCTGGAGAGATAGCTCATCCATTAAGAGAGCTTGCTGTTCTTACAGAAGACCCAACTTTGGTTCCCAGCACCCGCATTGGGCAGCTCACAACCCCCTTGTAACACCAACTCCAGGGAATCTGATGCCCTCTTCTGGCCTCTCTGATTGCCTCCAAGTGCTGCATACTAGAGTGCATGTATGTGTGTACACACGCTTTTTTTTTTTTTTTTTTTTTTGTGGTCTGATTGTTCTTTATTTTATATCTAGAATCCACTTATGAATGAGTACATACCATGACTATCTTTCTGGGTTTGGGTTACCTCACTCAGGATGATTTTTTTCTAGTTCCATCCATTTGCCTGCAAATTTCATGCTTTCATTGTTTTTCTCTGCTGAGTAGTACTCCATTGACACACGCCTTTTTTAAAAAAGAGAAAAACATCTTTAATTCCTGCACTCAGGAGGCAGAGGCAGACTGGTTGGAGACCGTGTCAAAAAATAAAAATGTAAAGCTAATTCTGAGATTAATCTTTAGTTACCTTTTACATTGGGTTTTTAAATACTTGTTTTCATATACTAACTAACTTATGTAGCCTTAACAATTATATTAATGAGCTGGACAATGAGCAAATTCATGAAGTTCCAACACCTGCGAGGTGGAGGCAAGAGAACTGGAAGTTCAAGGTCATCCTTGGCTACATGTATTTAAAACAAAATCAAGCAGTTACCTTAATGAAATTACTGAAAGGTACTATGTATTAGTGTATAGTGTATAGTAATCCCAATCATTGAGGACATTGTTAGTTTGAATCGCAGATAAAATTACTTAATGCTGTACAATAATATTTTGCATAATTTATTGGCAGAATATAAGTTGAAGAAGGAGGAAGAAATAAATAATCTTAAGGCTGCCTTTGAAAAGAATATCAGTACTGAACGGACCCTTAAAACACAGGTACTTGGCTGTCAGCCCTTCCCATTGGTTTACACTTGAGTATGATAAAATCAGAAAACTAATAGTTGTTCTTTATGCATGTTTTTACTAAATGAAGGTCATAGGGTTTAGCTTTTCATTACAGCAAATAACATGAATCCCTGTTTTAACAGAAGATTTAACATGAGGCGTAAGAAATTAACTTGTCTAGTAATTTTACTAGTAAGTGTATGGTGACACAGCTCTATAGTAGAGCAGATGGTTAGTGTGCACGAGGCTCTGACTTCATCCCAGCACCCCAACCAAGAGAATTTTGTTTTGTTTTGGTGTTTCTGTGGTTTTTGTTTTGTTTTGTTTTTAGGTTTTTTGTTTTTTGGGTTTTTTTTTTTTTTTTTTTTTTAGGTTTTTTGGTTTTTGGTTTTTGTTGTTTTGCTTTTTGAGACAGAGTTTCTCTGTGTAGCTCTGGCTGTCCTGGAACTCACTCTATAGACCAGGCTGACCTTGAACTCAGATCCACCTGCCTCTGCCTCCCAAGTGCTGGGATCAAAAGCTAAAGGTGTGCACCACCATCCCGAGGCAAGAAAGGAAAAATGTGGTGTAGTTGTACTGAAAACCTGTTATTGACAGTAGGAAACATGAAGAAAAGATATAGTAGATCGAAAGCCAGAGAGATAGTTTGAGAATAAGAGATTATAGGGGTGGTGGCTTACCATTTTGTTTTGCATTTGATTATGTATCTAGGTCAGTGTTTGTTTGTTTGATTTTGTCATTAAAATGTATTATCTTCAATGAAACCCTATCTCAAAAAAAGGTGTGTTGAGGTGTGGGGTTTGTGTGTCTTGGCATTTTACTAAGTTACCAGTAGTTCATAAACTTAAGTGCATTAGTTGTTTTGTTTTTTACAGTAATTGTTCTCTCTACTTTAATTTAGTTAAATAACTGAGGACAGTTATTTATTTACTTATTTATTTGAGATTTATCTATTTATTATGTATACAGTGTTCTGCCTCTATGAATGCCTGCACACCAGGAGAGGGCACCAGATCTCATTACAGATGGCTGTGAGCCATCATGTGGTTGCTGGGAATTGAACTCAGGACCTCTGGAAGAACAGCCAGTGTTCTTAACCTCTGAGCCATCTCTCTAGCCCCAGTTATTTTATTTTTAAGTGAAACATGTTAGGTTTATTATTCAATAATCTAAATATGCGTTAAATTACTCGGGTGCCTCATCCTAAGAGGAACTTTACTATTAACCTACATTTATTTTTTTTTTTTATTTTTATTTATTTGTTTATTTTTTTGATGTTCTCTGTGTAACAGCCCTGGCTGTCCTGGAACTTGTTCTGTAGACCCAAACTTGAGATCTACCTGCCTCTGCCTCCAGAATACTAGGATTAAAGGCATGTGGCACCAACACCCAGCCTGACCTACTTGCTTTCTCATCAGTCTTTTATGTTGAAACTAAAAGGAATCTTTTAAAATGTGCTTGACTCACTTTTAAAATCTCTTAAGTGCAGATTTCATTTTTAATACAAAACAGTGACTAAGAAAAGATGCACATTTATTACATAGAAGTACATGTGTCCGTTATTTAAACAAAAGTTTAAATAAGACAAACTGAAGAGAATACTTGCCAGCATTAATGTTTATAAATAAGAAAAATCAATACAATAAAAAAATATTGTCTAGCAAACATTGGAAAAATACTTAACCTTAATAAACCCAGAAACAGAAATTAAACAAGAGCTGAAGAGACATTTCAGCACTTCAAAGCACTTACTGCTCTTGTAGAGAACCTGGTTCATTTCCCAGCACCCACAGTGGGAGGCTCATAACCACCTGTAACTCCAGCTCCAGAGGCCTCTGCATGCATACCCACATTCATACCCATACATAGACACACACTCATATATTCAGAGATTTAAATTAAACATAATATTTAGGTTGGTCAAATCTATTCATTCTTTTTTTCTACACGGGAAGCCTGAGAAAGGTGATCTGTACCCAGGATTGAAAGAAATGCAGAAGACTCTAGTGTAGTCTGCCTTTGAGGGGTGTGGTGTTCACTAGCTTTTCACATTCTTTTTCTGAATTTATTTTTAAAGTAAATATGTATTCGATTTACTATTAAAAAATCTAAATATGTGTTAAAATTACTCGGGTGTCTCATCCTAAAGGGAACCAAATCAGGGCTAAATTAGGGCTTTTTCAGTCTTAATGGGGAAAAAATATCATTTCCCTTTTTTTGTTTGTTTTGTTTTTGTTTTTTTGAGACAGTGTTTCTCTGTGTAGCTTTGCGCCTTTCCTGGATCTTGCTCTGTAGACCAGGCTGGCCTCGAACTCACAAAGATCTGCCTGCCTCTGCCTCCCAAGTGCTGGAATTAAAGGCGTGTGCCACCACCGCCCGGCCTCATTTTCCTTTTTTATGTTCCTATAGAAAAAAAGCCATGACTTCTGGCCTCCGTGAGTACTATGCATACATATGGTAGGCATACATACATAGAAGTAAACAAACTCATACACATAAAATAAAAACAAAACTTTAAAAATAATAAGGTAGAGAGCTATGGAATGTTGTATAATGGATGTTGGTATTCACATGGGTCTGTGGAATCAGGAAACCTCAAGCTGCAGGGTAGATTTCGTCTCACTGGACTGAATCACTGTACTTTAGCAAAGGGCTTTTTTGTCTCCAGTTTATACCTTCTAGCAAGTTAATCTCTGTATCCTAAAACCTCTTATCTAAGTTCCCCAAAGGACCAATGCAAAATGCAAATTCTCAGTCAAGAAATAACTGTGGTGTTCTGGGTTCATCCTCAACCAGGTTTGTATAGGCTTGCATCTTCAGAAAACTCTCAGATAAGATTCACATAGAAGGTTCCAGGGAAACAAAAGGTGGCAATCACAAAAGGCAGATTAAGACTAGGTGCTAAAACTCCAGAATCAAACCAGCTATAACTCTGTGGGAATTCTCCCAACAATTGAGGAAGATATCAAATGTCAACCTTTGACCTCTGTACACATGTATACATATGTGAGCACCCGCACGCACACATACACAAACATGACAAAAGAAAAAGAGTTTCTATATGACCTACTCTGATGCTTGGTCACCTTGTTTTCCATACATGTCCAAAGGAAAGAGACTTCTCTCTGGCTTTTTGACCTGTACTTTCAGCGCTATCCCTGCCTTCACTCCTGCATATGTTTTCCTTGTTTATCCATCTCCTCTCATAAGAAAAGTGGAACTGAGTGCAGTGGCGCACACCTTTAATCCTAGCACTCATGAGGCGGAGGCAAGTGGCCTCTCTGAGTTTGAGGCCAGTGTGGTCTATGTAGTGAGTTCCAGGACAACCAGCTACATAATGAGAGTCATATGTAAGTAAGGAGGAAGAAGGAAGGAAACATGTGGCACATACACAGTCACTCTGGGGAGCTTTTCTACTCTGGGGGTCTTTGGAGGGTACTGTCTGCATAGCACCGTTGCATTTATCTCTCTGTAGCTTATGTGTCTGCCTCCTTTACCATCTATAGTATTTGGAACATAGTTATATTTCCTTATATCTTGTATGCAGTAATATACTGCAGTATTGTTAAACTATCAATTTTTTTTTTTGCAAGCCTGATTCTTACCTTGGACTAAATGAAACATTAGTGTTAATTATCTGAACCACCACTCACGATTCGTTTGCTCCATAGAAATGTAGGTTTACACACAGAGACCAGTAAAAAAAAAATTTGTATAACTTTGAAAACCAATACATTTTAATAGAACTAAAATTGAATGGGTACATTATATAGATCCTTACAAGTACTGTTTTAATATTTGAACAGGCTGTTAACAAATTGGCAGAAATAATGAATCGCAAAGATTTTAAAATTGATAGGAAGAAAGCTAATACTCAAGATTTGAGAAAAAAAGAAAAGGAAAATAGGAAACTACAACTGGAACTTAACCAAGAAAGAGAGAAGTTTAACCAAATGGTGGTGAAACACCAGAAGGAGCTGAACGACATGCAAGCGGTAAGGTCTGTGTGTGCACACATGTAGAGAGATCTCCTCCATGTGTCAGTATCTACTGTTACCTATCTTGCTTAAAGTAGACTTTTTGTGTAAAGGTTTATATTTTAGTTTATAACATTCACATTTTGATCGTATATGCTCTAATGTGAACATTTCTCCTGAAAAATTTCAAAGGTGCTCTTTGAACTCTTATTTGTCATGGCTTGAGTAATTTTTACTAATTAGCAGCTGCTTAATCAGAGACCCTGACTTGAAAGAGACATTCAAGGGTTTTTGTTTTTAATTTGCAACTAAATTTGAGATATGACTGTTACTGGTTATGCTTAGGTTAGAGATTTTTAATATAAGTAGCTTATTTTTCTATAAGTATCTACTTTTCTAAAATCAAAATACCAGTAGTATTTTATACTTCTTGACATGTCAGTAATGTAAAGTTGTGAACATAAAATGGTCTGAAGACTCATTTACATTCAAGCTTTTGATTCTCGTTTATGATATTTTGCTGAGATTTCTATATATCTGAGAATAATTCATTTAAAGCTAGAAAATAAGTTACTGGCATTTTAAGTATTTTTTCATACATTATAATTAGGGGGTGGGGAGAGAGAGAAGAAAAATTTCTTAACAAAATACGGTGAGGAGCTGGAGAGATGTCTCTATGGTTAAGGGTATTTGTTGCTCTTGCAGAAGACATGAGTTTGATTCCTAGGACACACATAGTAGCTCACAATCACCTGTAACCTTGGTACCAGGGAATTCAGCAGGCATGCACATGGTATACACACATACACTGATTCAGGCAAACATTCATATATATAAATTTAAAAATGGGGAGGTGGTTACCTTTAGCATTGATCTGAAAAAGAACCTGGTTTCTTCAGAGCATCATCTGTGGTAGTTGCCAGGCACTACTAGTAGCATACTCCTCCTTTCTCAGATACTTGGAACAGGCAGGAAACCTGCTTGAACTAAGAAGTTCTGGACCTGGCCAACTGTGTTTCCAAAAGAAAACCCAACCGTAGTAATTTATTATTACTACATCCATGGTGTACAGCATTTTTCACACTTGCAATTTAATTACACATTTACATTTCAGTAATTAATATTGAAATTACAAGTCTGATTGTTTTTATTATCTTGATATTTTTTCAAAAATAGCAATTAGTAGAAGAATGTACACACAGAAATGAACTTCAAATGCAGTTGGCTAGCAAAGAGAGTGATATTGAGCAGTTGCGTGCAAAACTTTTGGACCTTTCGGATTCTACTAGTGTCGCTAGTTTTCCTAGTGCTGATGAGACTGATGGAAACCTTCCAGGTAAGAAGAATTCTGTTCTGTCATCCAGGTTTGCTCAAATGTTATGGAAATGTTTTTCATTTTTCATTTCATTATTTTATTCATGACTCTTTAAGAAGGAATTGTTTTTAATAGCCAAGACATGGGATAGTTGTTTACTTAGGTGCACTTTGTAAAACTAGTCATGAGCAGATTATTCAGATGTACTGAGAGGCTGTGCCTAAGGGTGTTTAAAGAAAATAAAATACTTTTTTGTTTTTCAAGACAGGGTTTCTCTTTGTAGCTCTGGCTGTTCTGGAACTTGCTCTGTAGAGCAGGCTGGCCTCAAACACGAGATCTACCTGCCTCTGCTCCACCCCACACCCGCACCCTCCATCCCCATCCTGAGCTTAAAGGTGTGCACTATATACCTGGCTTTAATGTATTTTTATGAGTGCCCACTGCTTTATGTGTTTTGATGCTAATATACATAATATATTATAATATATGCATATATTAGCATATAGAAGTTTATGTGTACTTAATAAGCAGAACCATAGCAGCTGTGTGCAGAAAGCCTATCCATTGTTTTAGTGAGAAACATTTAGTAGTCTTTGTCAAGTTGTAAGTTTGGAGAACTACAGAAAAGGTGATACTGTGAGAGGACAGAGGGTGAGGGAAAATCTAACCAAAGAATGGGCAGAAGTAAATGCCTAAGGTTTCTTTTTTTTCCCTCTTTCCCTTATTAAAGTAAATCAAAACAAATATAAATAAATAAATATACATCTTGGCTTAATTGGAGTTCAAATGAAGTGAATAGGATACAAATATTAAAATGTGTAGCTGGAGAGGTAGCTCAGTGGTTAAGAGCATTGTTGTTGTTTCAGGGAACCCAGGTTCAGTTCCCAGCACCTACATGGTGGCTCACAACCGTCTGTAACTCCAGTTCTAGGGAATCCAACACCCTCATCTGACCTCCACACAGTGTGCATAAACATATATGCAGGCAAAATAAATAAAATAAAACCCATAAAAAATAAGATAAATCTAAAAAATTTTAAACATCCATTTATATATACTATATGTATTTGCTGTGCCAACATTCTTAGTTCAGTGTTTTAGATGTGGTTTTTTTCAATCAGATAATAGAAAATAGATTTTGTTAGTATATTTCCTGAGTAATACATGAGTAAAAAGACACTTTATTAAGTTGGACAAGTAATATATTTCAACAAAATACACTGTTGTTTGTATTTTCATAAAGCTGATAGACTACTTTTTGAATTTTGTTGTTGTTGTTCAGGAAAGTGGTACTTTGTATAATATCAAAGGACCGTGTATAATATCTGCCCTCTTGCATTGGTGTCTTTGCCCTCATGCTTTTAGTATATTTGCTTGCCCAGAATCGGGTTTCTGTGAGTGTATTTACATACAAGCAGGCAAAACTCATATACATAAAAATATTGTAAATTACTTTCCCACCTGCATTAGATATTTTGCTCCTCAGTTGAAAATTCGTATTTAATTCACCTTGCACTACATGCTTAAAAATAGTTTTTGACAAATAAGAAATAAGATTTTATAAAGTATTTCAATATTCATCCTTAATATAAGTTGTATATCATTCACTTGTCTAGAATAGTTCTTGAAGAGGACTAAAATTTTAATTTTACTTCAGGTTAGTAAATGAGGGCTGGAGAGATAGCTCAACAGTTAAATGCACTGGCTGCTCTTTCAGAAGTCCTGGGTTCAATTCACAGCAACCATATGGTGGCTCACAACCATCTGTAGCCGGGTGATGATAGCGCACGCCTTTTATCCCAGCACTCAGGAGACAGAAACAGGCAGATCTCTGAGTTTGAGGCCAGCCTGGTCTACAGAGCAGGTTCCAGGACAGCTAGGCCTGTTACACAGAGAAACTTTGTGTCTAAAAACAAAACAAAAAACCTTCTATAATTGTAATCCTATGAAATCTGATGTGCATGCAGACAAAAACACCCATTACATAAATAAATATTTAAAAACATTAGTAGATGAATTTATAAAAGAACTTTGAATAGATTGTTATTCAACGGTTAAAATAATGACTTTTTTTTAAGTACAGGCTATATTTTTAGTTCAGTAATTTGACTTTATAAATGGTCTATATACAAAGTGACACTTTTTCATTATTTCTCTGAAGCATCATTTAATGTAAGAATCTGCCGGGCGGTGGTGGCGCACGCCTTTAATCCCAGCACTCGGGAGGCAGAGCCAGGCGGATCTCTGTGAGTTCGAGGCCAGCCTGGGCTACCAAGTGAGTTCCAGGAAAGGCGCAAAGCTACACAGAGAAACCCTGTCTCAAAAAAAAAAAAAAAAAAAAAAAACAAAAAAAAAAAAAAAAAAAAAAAAAAAAGAATCTAACATATTTTAGCTGTCCAGTCCTTCACCTCTATAATGCTTTTCATGGGTATTTTGTCATCAGTTAGATCAAATTTCTCCTAAATTTCCCAACTCTTAGATTTTAAGTTTCTAAAATCTTAGAAAAGCATGTTACGTCTCTCACTTAGCACCGAAATTTGTGCCTCTGGTTCTCCAGCAGGTGGTGATCTGGCACACTGTGAATATGGAGACTTTAACTAAAACTAAAACACTGCACAGTGGGTCTCTACCTCTATTAAATTCTATGTAATACAGTAAAGTAAACTTTAAAAGATTGAAATTGCCTGTATTAGCTGTTAATTTACATTCAGGTGGGCTCAGTCTGTTATTTGGGTGAGAGTCAGTTGATGTTACAATACTACAGACTTTTTTTTTTTAAAGTTAAAATTGCTTTATAAGCCGGGCAGTGGTCGAGTATGTCTTTAATCTCAGCACTCCGAGGCCAGACTGATCTACAGAGCAAGTTCCAGGACACCCTGTGTTGAAACAAAATTACTTTATAAATATATTGTATAAAATCCAAGTTAGTTTTGCACTTCTGTGGCAAATTGTTGATGAAAATCTAGTTTAAATTCTGGCTTCTTTCTAGAGAACCTAACTTCTGTGTATGTTGTAAAAGGTGAATTTATAGCACTTAACTTGCACACTGCCACCTAGGTCACAGTTAGTTGTGGCTTTCAGGATCTGTTCAGGGCTAGTTAGATACATTTGTAAGGAGAGGAGACAGAGAAGCTAGTGTCGTTGCTGTGTTGAGCCTAGCCTTTAATCCAAGCCATCTCTTCAGGTGTGTCTGTGTGTCTGTGTCTGTGTCTGCGCACGCATGTTTAAATCTATAATCCTGATCTTAGTTCTGTTCACTAAAGTGGGTGAGGAAGGGTATTTTAGACTATACTGTTTTGTATAAAGGTCAAGATTCAAGGGCTTTTATTTTAGTGAAGAATTACTAGTATTAGATACCTAAACCACACTTTAAAATAAGAGCTTTCAGGGGGCTGAAGAGATGGCTCAGCCGTTAAGAGCACTGGCTGATCTTCCAGAGGTCCCGAGTTCAATTCCCAGCAAGCACATGGTAGCTCACAACCATCTATAATGAGATCTGGTGCCCTCTTCTGGCATTCAATTGTCCATACAGACAGAACGCTGTATACTTAACAAATAAATCTTTTTTTTTAAAGAGCTTCCATATTAGTGGGAAAATTCCCTAGTAGTATAGTAATTCACCGTTTCTAAGATAAAAGATTTGTGAAGATCAATATATGATAAGCAGCCTTCCCCACATTGTTTAATATGAAACTGTCTGTTTGGTTTTAAAATTGTAATCATTATTTAGAGTTACGTTGACTAATTTTGGAAAAAGGCAGACTAGCAAAGTAATAATATATTACCAACTATATGTTTTCTGTGTATCAGAAGCCATAGGCTTTATGAAGAAAACATTAGGGTGTGGTCCCTGCTCTCTCAAAACTTGAAAGGAGAACTATTTAAGAGAAAAAAAATTATTGACAAAATAAATAGTAGTAGTAGTAAAGAAAAGGCCAGGTAGAAATAGAGAACACTTGAATTTAACTTCCCACAATTTCATTTAATGAACCACAGTTTTCATGAGGGTGATTAAACACAAACAAAAGCTTGGAGATGTTAAGTAACTGGTGGAAGTAGCAGAAAAAGGAATATTACACCCAGTAACTTGATACTGTGAGGCTTGTTTGAGAATAGGCTAGCATTGTATTTTAGAAACATGACCTCGGAAGTTAAGACATACTGGGTTTGAACCCTAGAGCTTTTACAGGTACAGATAGAGGAGGCTTTGAAAAGTCAGTCACCTTTGCTAATCCTTGATGTCATAATTTTTTAAGTGGAGGGTGACAATAGAACTATATGTAAGAATATGACATCCTGTGTTCTAGGACTGTATAAATCTGAAATATGAGCTATCACTCGTAAAGCATTTTGGCAATCAAATGCTCAGTAATGACAACCATTGTTATTACTCTTAAGACTGAGCTTTTGGCTTTATGTGAAGAGGGAAAAATAAGTGTTCCTACTAGAATTATAATTTCAGCCATAATATAATCAATCACACTATAGCAGTATACTTTAAAATTGGTTACCTTTCTATGTTATGTTTTAAATATAAGATTAATATAGGAAGAAATTGAGTTTTCTTATCTTCAACCTGATAACAGCCATCTCTAAAGGAATCATCTTTATTCCCCAGAGACTTCTAATAAACGAGATAGATATATTCATTAACCAGATATGGTGCTACACACCCCATTTCTCAACACTCAGGAGGCTGAGGCAGGAGGATCTCAAAATCAAGGCTAGTTTGGGATGCGCTAAGTTCAAGTAAGCTGTATAGTGAGATTGTCTCAAAAAGGTAGAAGCTGGTGATGTAATTGCTAGAGCACTGGCCTCGCATGCCCACTGCCCTGAGTGTGATGCATAGCACCACAAAGGGAATAAACATGGAACAGCAGCAATAGTTGCCAGAGAAGGCTTTGGTTATAAGTAGTCAGGAGTTTATGGTGTAAATATTAGCAGTTAACCTACCGATTTCTGTGTTCTTTTTCTGTTTACTGAGTTAAATAAGCATAAAAGACATAATACTTCATTAGTTTGAGATGGTTTGGAATTAGACTTATCTATAGAATTAAGTGCCTCCCAACAAAATTTGAACAATTTTAATGAAATTGTTGAGTGTTTTACTCAAACGTTTATTAGGATATTGTACTGAGAAAACAAATAAAATGCTTGTCTCTTATTCTTTGTATCTAGTTGATTCTGCCTGCATTCCTTATTTATTTATCTTCTGCTCTTGTCTTCTGTGAGTAATAGGACACCTCAGTACTTTGCCTGCTCTTGTGTCAATCATGGCTCGGAATCGTTCGACTTGCTGCATTTTTTTTTTCCTTTTCATTCTTTTTTTTTCTGACTATTTTTTATGAATGTTATATAATATTTAAATGTATATCATATCCATTTAAGCTGTAATATATTCCAGTCTTGCCTGGCTCTTAAAGACATTGTTACTTCGTACCTTTTCAATTGAGTACTAAATGTTAATTTTATGGGGAAAGTGGCTTGGGATTTTTTTCTGCAGTCTTTGTTTGGCCATTAAAGTTAATTTGTGTGATTGAAGCATGAAAGAACAAATTACAGCATTTATTCATTTAGCTGTTTTCTATTGCCTGTTGCTGCATGCTGCCAGACAACTTGTAGTTTTTTTTTTTTTTTGGTTTTATAATTTAATTGACTGGTATACCTATTTTATTTTTCTCCTAGAGTCAAGAATTGAAGGTTGGCTTTCTGTACCAAATAGAGGAAATATCAAAAGATATGGCTGGAAGAAACAGGTACCATATACCTAAATTTTTCTCATTGATATTTTGTTACATATTTTACCATAAAGCATAGAACTTGTATTAACTGCTCAATTACTAAGCTTGGTTTTAGATTAATATAGTATAAAGTAGGCATAAATGGGAAATATGCTAGTCACTTTAAATCAAGTTGGTCTTTTCATTTTTTCTTCTCTTTTTGTCATTTCAGTATGTTGTGGTGAGCAGCAAAAAAATCTTGTTCTATAATGATGAACAAGATAAGGAACAATCCAGTCCATCAATGGTGTTGGACATAGAGTAAGTTGCCTTTGATTTTTATTTATTTTTTATTTTTTTACAAATTTTTACAGTCACTTGACTATTTACTTAGAAGTTATTTTTAGAGTAGCTTGACCTTTTGTGTTTTTTAAACAGTTACCTATTTTTCCAAACAAAATTGCCCAGTGAGTAAAATTCGCATTTGCTGGACAAGACTATCTGAGTTCTGGTCCCCAGAACCCATATAAAAGGTGGATGCAGTAGGGCAAGCATACCACTACAAGGAGTTGGGAGGCAGATCGGAGAATCTCCAGAAGTCCAGCTAGCTTGGCTTAAACAGTAGCAAAGAGACCCTGTCTCAGAGAAGGTGGAACAGTGAGGACCAACACTGCAGTTGTCCCCTGGCTCCACATATGCACCATGGTGTGTCTGCACCCACACTGACACAGACAGGCACATGTGCAAGTTAAATCGTCTGACCTTAGTAGAATGTGAGAAGGAAAATTTTGTATACAAGATCTATGTACTTTGAAAAGCAAATTTTTATTTCAAGTATTTAGTGATTTTTGAGGTCCCTAAGCATCTCAAAAAGTAAAATTGGAGTCTCTAGAAGTGCCTCAGAGGTTGAGTACTTGGTGCTCTTGCAGAAGATCCAGGTTTGTTTCCCAGCACCCACATGGCAGCTCACAACTAGAGAGAGCTGTGGACAGCCTCTTCTGGCTTCCACAAGCACCAGGCACACCCATGGTGCACAACAGACATGCGACTAAGACAGTTATACACAGGAAATTAGATCTTTTTTAAGGTAAGATTGTTTAATCAGCATATTGACACCACCAGTGGTTTATGTTAAGTAATACAAACAAAAAGCTGTTCTTAAGTCTATATTAAAGACTTAATAGGCATAGTTTTTTTTTTCTTTGTGTTCATTCTCATACATTATATTATCATAGAGGTGTATATATAGTGAGTGTATATAAAAATAAGTAGGTTCTACATATAAGAAACAAGACAACTAGCTGAAAAATTTTAAGTATACAATATAAATTCAAAATGAGGCTTGGTAAGTGCTATTCAAGAGATACATAAAGTTAGATGAAGGACTGTCAGGATGACTCAGTGAGTCAAGGTACTTGCTGCCAAGCCTGATGTCCTAAGTTTGATTCCTAGAATCCACAAAGTGGAAGAAGAGAATAAACTCCAGAAAGTTCTTCTCTAACTTTCACACATACACCATGGCATGTGTACCCATCCCTAAAATGCACAGTACATAAGATATGTTTATGTTAAATATTTTTGGAGCTGGTACCGGTTAGAATATAAACAAAGTTGAGAGAGCTCTGGTAATACTGCCATCTCTTTAAAGCATTAATTATGAATGTGAACTTGAGTGGAATAGTAAAAATAAGAGTGAGTTTAGTTTTATAAAACCAATGGCCATGTTTTTCAAGTGGATGTGCAATCTTAGATTTCTGCCAGCAATATATGAGTAATCTATCTTCTCTACATTTTCATCAGCATTTGGTGTTATTAGTTTTACATATAAAGGTTTATTTTTACTATTTTTAATTGTGTGTGTGTAGGTGCCTTTGAAGCCTCTTACAGAAGAGTTAGTGACAATTGTTAATCACCAAATGTGTGGGTACTGGGAACCGAACTCTGGTCCTCTGGAAGAGCAGTATACACTCTTAACTAGTGAGCCATCTCTCCAGCCCCTGTTGTTTCTTTTATAATTCTGAAAGCTATATTGTGATGTCATGGGTGTGTGTATATATATGTATATGTATATATATGTTCCAAATGATTATTGATGTTGAACATCTTTTTTATTTGCTTCTTTGCAACTTGAGATTCTTATAATAGGTTTATATCATTTATCTCTGTCTTAGTAAATTGTTTCATGTCCGACCTGTAACCCAAGGAGACGTATACAGAGCTGAAACTGAAGAAATTCCTAAAATATTTCAGGTACCAATGTTACATTATAATTTTTGTTTGTTTGTTTTTGTTTTTCGAGGCGGGGTTTCTTTGTGTTGCTTGGTGCCTGTCCTGGATTTTGCTCTGTAGCCCAGGTTGGCCTCGAACTCACAGATATCCCCCTGGCTCTGCCTCCCGAGTGCTGAGATTAAAGGCGTGTACCACCACAACCTGGTGGTGGCTCTTTTACCTTTTAAGTAATATGTGTTCTGTGAAATGGTTATCCGTGTTTTCGTGCATTTAGAATTTTTATTTACAGATTATGATTTTTTCCCGATCTTTCTCTACCACTCCTGAATGTAGATACTATATGCAAATGAAGGTGAATGTAGAAAAGATATAGAAATGGAACCGGTTCAACAAGGTGAAAAAACTAACTTCCAGAATCACAAAGGCCATGAATTCATTCCTACACTCTACCACTTCCCTGCCAACTGCGAGGCCTGTGCCAAACCTCTGTGGCATGTTTTTAAGCCACCCCCTGCCCTAGAATGTCGAAGATGCCATGTTAAGTGCCACAGGGATCACCTAGACAAGAAAGAGGACTTGATTTCCCCATGCAAAGGTAAGGTGCAGTGTATAAGAATCAGCGGTGCAGGGCTGGAGAGATGGCTCAGAGGTTAAAAGCACTGGCTATTCTTCAGAGGTCCTGAGTTTAATTCCCAGCAACCACGTGGTGGCTCACAACCATCTGTAATGAGATCTGGTGCCCTCGTCTGGCCTAAAGGGACACATGCAAGCTGAACACTGAATACTAAATAAATAAATAAATAAATAAATAAATAAATAAATAAATAAATAAATAAATAAATAAATAAATATTTTAAAAAAAATGCCGGGCGGTGGCAGCGCACGCCTTTAATCCCAGCACTTGGGAGGCAGAGCCAGGCGGATCTCTGTGAGTTCGAGGCCAGCCTGGGCTACCAAGTGAGTCCCAGGAAAGGCGCAAAGCTACACAGAGAAACCCTGTCTCGAAAAACCAAAAAAAAAAAAAAAAAAAAGAATCAGCGGTGCAGATTCTGTAGGTGGATCCTCAAGTGTGGTGCTTTGATATGTGAGTGACCCTGCAGCAATCCTTTATCAGAGAGAGTGGTTCAACTTTTAGTGGGTTTTGAAAGCAAATCATCCCCTTTTCAGTGAGCACACCACTGAGAAGCTTTATGTTGAGAGAAGAGCTTCGGGTGAGTCCCCCACTGCTTTGCTTAGAGTTTCCGTGTTTCCTTGTTTTCCCATGTTCCTCAGCAGTGTGCTCCTCACAGTCAGCACCTCACAGTGAGCAAGAGGACACATCCCTAGACTGCTCTCAGAAAGAGGCATAGGCTCTGCACACACATTTGCTTGTTTACTGTTGAGGTTCTGTATTTCTAATTTTTCTTGAGTTTATGACTATTGGTTTTAATCTTTTTTGGTTTTTAAAAAAATTTCAATCTTAGCCAAATTGAAACAAAGATATTGTCCAAGGATAATTAACTATAATAGCTTAAAAATTAAGAACTTGAAAATTATGAATTTAATAGTTTTTTTAGTATCTTATTATGGTTTTAATTGTGAGTTTTGTGGGATTTGTTTGTTTTCTAATGCAGTAAGTTATGATGTAACATCAGCAAGAGATATGCTGCTGTTAGCATGTTCTCAGGATGAACAAAAAAAATGGGTAACTCATCTAGTAAAGAAGATTCCTAAGAATCCACCATCTGGCTTTGTCCGTGCCTCTCCTCGAACCATGTCAACAAGATCCACTGCAAATCAGTCTTTCCGGAAAGTGGTCAAAAATACATCTGGAAAAACTAGGTAAAGATTAAAATGTCAACCTTTTTAGTAATATAAAAATTGTTGGAAACTGTCTATTACAATTAGAAACCTAGGGGCTAGAGGGATGGCTCAGCAGTTAAGAGCACTGGCTGCTCTTCCAGATGTCCTGAGTTCACTTCCCAGCACCCACATGGTGGCTTACAGCCATCTATAACTGTAGTCTGATGGTGTGCAAATGTATATGCAGACAAAATCAGAAATCTAGTCAGGCATGATGGCCACACCTTTAGGCAGCACTTAGAGGCAAAGACAAGTGCATCTATGTGAGTTTGAGGCCAGCCTGGTCTACAGAGCAAGTTCTAGGACAATCAGGGCTAAATGTAGAGACTCTGTCTCAACAGACAAATACTACTACTACTGATACTGTTAGTACTAATACTAATTAAAAAATGTTTCACTAGCTTTGGCAGCACACATACTAAAATCAGAAACTGAATTACTTTCATCACAAAGAACATCATTTATATATAGGTAGGTCTTAATAAAAATTGCAGAGTTTTATAAATTAGTTTTAACTGATTGCTATTAGGAATTAATACATAGGATATTTCATACTGAGTTTCTGTCATAGATTAGGATGTATGTGACATATACTTTAGCCCTTATTATTTGTTATTATGTAACCCAGAATTACATTTTTAAATGCAGATGGGTCATCGTAAAATGTTCCTCATCTCTTACACTATGTTGGAATTGGGTTCTTTTGAAAGTCAACGTTATTTGTTAGTACTGATAAATATTGTATTACAAATAAACTTCTCAGTTAAATCCATCTTTTTAAGTCTTTGATGGGATTTTCTTTCAAAAATACTTTATATGCTACAACAGTTAAAGGTCCTGACTAAATCCCCTCCCCCCCTTGGTTTTTCAAGACAGTGTTTCTCTGTGTACCCTTGGTGTCTATAGACCAGTCTGGCTTCAAACTCAAAAGAGATTCTCCTGCCTCTGCCTCCTCGGTGCTGGAGTTAAATGCATGCATATACCACCATGCTTATCTTGAAGCTGCCTTTAATTCACTTACTTTCTTCACTTTCTGCTGTTTTAACCAAATCTTACTCCTTGACGTGATGCATGCCCTTTTCTTTTGTAATTTCAAGCCTCCATACTATTACAGTATATCATAGCATTCAGCTGAACTCTGTAGAATGCTGTTTCAGCCACCTGGGTATAGGGTATAAACTAGGACTGAAACAATTTAAAATAAGTGTTTGAGTAAGAAAATGTTTTAGCTGCCAGGCCGTGGTGGTGCACAAATTTAATCCCAGCACTCAAGAGGCAGAGGCAGGTGAATCTCAGAGTTCAAGGCCAGCTTTGGTCTATAGAGTGAGTTCCAGGACAGTCAGGGCTACACAGCAACACTGAGAAACCTGTCTCAAAAGTCAAACAAACAAAAAAGAACCCACAAAAGAAGCAAAATGTTTTTAGAAAAAGAATAGAAACACAAAAGGAAATCATATTATGGTATTGTTTTCCTTTCTTCTGTTTTCTCTCAACTTTGTCATTACATTTTCTTTTATGTAAGTATATATATTTGTCTTTCCCTAATTTTTTAGGAGTAGGGGTAGTGCTAAGGGGGTTTGGACACAGGGCCTCCTGCATGCTAGCCAAATAGTCTGCCACTGAGCCACACTGTCACCCTTCCCTCCAGTTGTTGGTTCTTATTATATTTATTTTCAAACCAAGCGTCTCTTTTTTTTCTCTCCAACAGTTAACCATGTGACCTACTGCTGTGTTGGAATCATGTGGGATGCTACCTGCTAAACCAGGCTGTTTAACCATGCTGAGCAGACAGGCTGTTGATTTGACACAAACACCACGGGCTTTTTAGGGTTACGATTGCTGTTATTCTGTCCTTGCTTGGGCACAAAAAGCACACTGAGGATTGTTTTTGTTTTCTTTTTCTTGCAAGTTTGCCTACAGGTAGATTAGATTATTACTATGTAATGCAAGTACAATTGGGGAAAGCTTAGCTAGGTCTATATTTTTTTAAGGTGCTGCCTTTTTGAATTTATAAGAAAAAGCCTGTCATGATAGAACAGTTTTCCCTGTGTGAGCAGGAGGAAGGAACTTTCACTTTCAGTGGAATGGCCATCACTGTCAAGATCAGCTTGTGGAAGGAGTAAAGAAAATATCTCAAAATGAGACAAGTTTTTTGTTTTTTAAGTGACTTAAATTTTTGTGCTCTTGCAAGACTATACAGAACTATTTTAAGAACACAGTGATGTCACTTGAAAGCTCAGTGACCTCACTGTAGAATTAAAAGCCTTACTGTTGATTGCCCACAGTGGGTTTTATGGGGAAATTAAATATCTTACATTATGCTTTACAAAATACTGTATATGTTTCAGCAAGTTTGTAGATTGGGGACTGGGAGAAGACAAAAGAATTACATTTTATCTATGCATTTTTGCCAAGCCATATTGAGTTACTTTACTACTAGAGACATTAAGAACTAACTGTACAAGAGAACCAAGTTTAAAAGCATTTTGTGGGGTACATCATTTCTGTAATTATATAATGTATTTCTTTGTGGTTTTGAGTGAAAAGACATTAAGTTAACAAACATATAAAAATGTATGCACTGTTTGAAATGTAAATTATTCTTAGAACACTTTCAGTGGGAGTTGCATTATCCTATTAGTGCCTTAATTTGAGAATTTTTTTTACTGCCATAAGTACAGACTTTTCAGAAAACAAATTTTACAAAAAATTATGTGTGTCAGTGGGTTTTCTCATTGGTAATTGGTTTAATTTAAAATATATAGAGATTTGTTGGACTTTTATAAATTGTACACTCTTTGCACCAAACTACCTGCATCAATAATGAAAGACTATAAAACTTATCTGCAAAAAAAATTATACAAAGTTGCACCAGTAGTAAAGAATTATGAAGTATATCCATAATGTTTTCCAGTTAATATAGGAATTACCATATGAATACTGTTCAGCTCTCCTCTAGTAACAAGAGTTGATTTGTATGGGCAGTGTGATTTATTATTTTTTAACCAAATACCTCCTCAGTAATTTATAATGGCTTTGCAGTAATGTGTATCAAATAAGCACTGGAAAACCAATCTTCTCTAGGGGATCTGCATGTTTCAAGTGGTATTGAAAGCCGCACTGATGGATATGTAATAATAAACATATCTGTTATTAATATGCTAATGACTCTGTGCTCATTTAATGAGAAATAAAATAATTTATGGATGGATACTTTTAATATTGACTACTATGGTATTTTCTGATGGCTGGAATGAATAGATGGCATACTAAAAATTATTCCATGATTGTATACAAATGTTTGCTAAATTTTGTGAATAGATTAAAATTATTTTTTAAAGACAAAACTTGGCTTGGGCTCTAAACAAGAGGTGCTATTGTTCAAGTGATAAGATGGCCAGTGTTTGTTTGAAAACAATTCCCCATGGGTCTCTTGCAGTTCTGCACATGTGAGCAGAGGCAATAGTAACTTGTGTTTGGACCATCACAAATACAATACAATAACCAGAGTATCTGTATAATCAGCAGCCTTAGGCAATAGACTGTTTCCTTTCAGAGGTCCCTTTACTGCCAGCACCTCTCTCCATGGTTAATGTCAGAGGCAGGTTTGCTTAAGCTCATTATAAAAGATTCAGATTCCAGGGCTGGAGAGATGGCTCAGTAGTTAAGACTACATTTGCCTTTTCTACAGGACCCAGTTCACTTCTCAGCACCCAGTGTCAGACAGCAAACAACTTCCTGTAACTCCAAAGGTAGCGTACACACATACATATAATTAAAAACAAAAAGATTGGTTCCTTGCAGTTCCTCACCTGTTACACAAAAGCATCCTGAGTTCAGCACACACCTGGGCCACACTGGGTGGAACACAAAGCTCATGCTGCTTGCTATGCTATGAGTAAAATAGTGTTCATTTCTTTCTCATTCATATGTCTCCTGTTGTCTCCAAGATCTTATGAACTGTGACAGACTTAACTTGTGACTTGCAAATGGGGGGTAGAGGTGCTGATCCTTGACTGCCTGACCATTGACTTACTACATTCTTAGAACCCCATTACTGCCTGACCGTTGACTTACTACATTCTTAGAACCCCATTAAGTAGTGTGTCAAGATTGAGTGGCCAGCACAGTTAATACTGAATATAAGGATTATTCTTTCCTGAGACAAGGTTTCTCTGTGTAGCCTTGGTGGTCCTACAACTCACTCTGTAGACTAGGCTGGCCTGGAACTCACAGAGATCCTCCTGCCTCTGCCTCCCAAGTGCTGGGATTAAAGGCATGTACCACCACTGACTGGCTATCAGGATTTTTTAAATGAAACGTTAGTCTGAGCATCACATTGCTGAGAACTGAGTGTCTTGAAGAAGGACTCCTAAGGCTACCTTGCAGAACTGCTTCCTTATATTCCAAGCACATTCCAGCTCTGTGATGGCCAGAGCATGCTGGGGCAAAGAAGCTGATGCTTGGCAGTACTTCAAGTGTGCTACATCTATAGACCAACCTGACACTTTTTACTCTTTGCCTCTTGGGAATTTCATATTGTGAATCACTCTCCATCCTGTCTTAGAAAACCACATCTTTGGCTAGACATTGTCTTATCTAGAACCCTAGCTCAAGGTTGTCTGAGAAATAATGCAGTTTCTAGATTTCTCTCCACTTTGTTCCTAGAAGACACTATGTCCACCCAAGAGAGATAGGGCGTGGGGGGGGGGCACTTTTAGCAGCCAGAGGTTGGTGTTGGGTGTCTTTCTCAATTGTTCCCTACATTTTTTATGTAACATGGTTTCTCACTGACCTAGAGCTCACCAATTTGGCTAGGTAGCTGGCCATCAAGTCTCAGGCAGTACCATTGTATCTATCTTTTCTGCATGTGTTCTGAGGGATTGAACTCAGGTCCTCATGCTTCCAAGTCAAGCACTTGACCATTGAGCCATTTCCCTTGCCCTATTTCTTTTTATATACTGCCTTTAGGTTTGGTTTACTCTTGATTTTCTAGGGCCTATTTAATATGCATTATATGTTACTTCTGTTCTCTGATTTTTTAATGTCAACAGTCCACCTTCAGTCCCCGTAACTTGTCTCACCCTTGGAGTTCCTCTGTGATGGACAGTTCTGTCTTTTCCAGATCCAGTCGGGTGCTGTCTCAAATGCTGCTCACACTTCTGTGCATTTCTTTAGAGTTCCATTGGGAATGTTCCCTGTGAAACCCTCTGTAATAAGACCCTTAATATTTGCTGAGTTTCTCAGGAGTATCTTGTCTTTTCCCCTTCAGGATAGTTTAATTGAATTCATGGTACACCCTGAAAATAGAATACTCTTCAATTCTGAAAAAGAAATGAGCCAGCAAGCTATGAAAAATATAAAGAAACTTAACATGCATATTGCTAAGTGAAAGAAGGCAACTTAAAAAGGCAACATAGCGTAAGATTCCAAGAGGAAAGAGGGAAGGACACTTGGAACACTGAGAATTTTCACAGCAGTAAAATTAACCTGCATGTTATGATGATGGTAAAGAAAAAAAAATCATTGTGTCCCAACTTAAGCCATGAGTGCTAATGCTTTGTCAGTTCTGGCTCATTAACAAGTGTACCACTCTTAGGGAATATTGATTGTGTGGGAGCCTAGGAGGTGCCTATATGGGAATTTTTGTACTAAACAGCTTTTTAGTGACTCCAAACTACTTTTTAAAAATACTCTTAAGGGGCTGGAGACATGGCTTAGTGGGTAGAGTATGTGATTCTCTCGCAGAAGACCTGAGTTAGTTTCCAGCACCATGCCAGGAGATGTACAACTGCCTGTAACTCTAGCTCTAGGGAATCTAATGCCAGAGGCACACATACATACATACATACATACATACATACATACATACATACATGGCATACACTCACAAAAGTACACACAGATGCACGTGAATAAAGACAATCTTTGGCAAGGCATGGCAGTGGCAGTGCACAGCTTTAATCCTAGTACTCCAGAGACAGAGGCAGGTAGATCACTGAGTTTGAGGCCAACTTGGTCTACATAGTGAGTTCCAGGGTACCCATACCTACATAGTGAAACCCTCTCTAAAATAAATACAAATGTTAAAAATTAAAAAAAAAAATCTATTGGCACTAAAACTAGTGAAGGTTGAATACCTCCTAAACACCTATCACACACAAAAAGACACCACATAAATTTATATATGGACTAAAAAATAAGATAACTATAGACCAGAAATGAAGCAACATGTCAAAATACTGTATACTGGGCTGTAAGTCTGAAAGAACTTTGCAGATTAACAAACTAAATACTCAACTTGAAAAATTCAAGAGCAGATTTTGAAGCTAGAGGCAAATGAAAAATTGCAGCACTCATGAAACAAATGGGGGAAATGGATTAAAATAAGCAAAAGATTGTGGTGGTGTGAATGAAAATGGCTCCATAGGACCATAGGAAGTGGAACTATTAGGAGGTGTGGCCTTGGAGGGCCTGTGTCACTAGGGGTGGGTTCTGAGGTTTCAAAATCTCAAGCCAGGCCCAGTGTCAGTTTTCCTGCTGCCTGGCCATAGGGATAGAAAATGCCACCATGCTTCTAGCATGCCAATAATGAACTCTTGTATACTACTAGAGGGGCCAGCCTTAATATTATACATCCTAGGGGCTCAGGAGAGAGAACTACTAACGGCAAGGACTATTTTCAGGAAATAGAATCTCAGCACACCGAGCTCTATAGTCCACTTGCTTTAATTCCTCTGGCATAACATCCTTTATACACAGCTTCAGTTCTGTTCTCATGTCTAGCTTGATTTCTTGCCTGATTTCTCTCTATATTTATCTACTGCTTCCTCTAAGTTCTATCTTAATTCTCTTGTCCTAACTCTGCCTCATCTAGTTCCTTTTCATCTTGTTCTTACCCAGCTAGTACTTCCCCATCTGACTCTTCCTCATCTTCCATCTTGTTCCTCGAGTACTCTCTTCTAGCCCTACAACCTAGTTCTTCCCCATCTCAGTTTGTTCCTCTCAAGTTCTTACCTGTCTAGTTCTTCCGCTCTCTTTTCTCTGTCTCTCTGTGCCCTGGAAGTCCTGGTATATAAAGCTTTTCTCTGTCTCTCTGTGCCCTGGAAGTCCTGGTATATACAGTATTTTGACATGTTGCTTCATTTCTGGTCTATAGTTATCTTATTTTTTAGTCCATATATAAATTTATGTGGTGTCTTTTTGTGTGTGATAGGTGTTTAGGAGGTATTCAACCTTCACTAGTTTTAGTACCAATAGATTTTTTTTTAATATACCTGGTCTTTAAAAAGTCCTGGTATATACCTGGTCAGGAGGGGTGATAAGAATCACATTGAGAGGCAATAACTGTTAATTATCATTTGCTACCCCAAAGGGAAGTGACCAATGGGAAAATGAATTAACTAAAGGCTAAATTCGGGTAATATTTAAGAAGAGGGATCTTACGTGCTCAACTATTAAACTCTTAAACGTGATTAGTAGAAAATGTTAAGAATCTATAAGTTGCTAGGTCAATGGGAGAAAATAAAACTGTTCTTTTTTCCTGTGGCTCCTATCAAAGCTATCTGCTGTTTTTTCTGCAGGGTGGGGGAAAGTGTGCTCAGTTACTAGGCAACCTGTGTACAGCTTTTCCAAATCTTACCTCTGGTGATAGTTAAAGGGAGATCTGGAACCAGAGGTAAGATTTGGGAAAGGAGGAAGTAGAGCTTAATTGGCACATCCGCCAGGCCTTCTCAAACAGGTAGCCTGGATGCTTAAGTCTGTTCTTAGAAAGTACAGAGGTAACTCTGATAAGGTACTTTCCTCCATCTGGGGATGGACCTGGCCGGATGCTGCCAATGATGATAATTACAGGGAGGCTTGAACTGGGGTTCTGGCTGAGCATAGCTGTCAGCACAGAAAGTTATCTAAATATTCCTAGAAGTGGTTAGGAAAGGAGTTAGAGGTCTATAAAGTTAGTAAGGCTGTAAGAAAGGAGGGTCTGGGCTAAATTGTGTAAAGCTATTACTTAACGTCCACCTGACCTAGGTGGTGTCTTCTTGTGGAATTTACCTTAAATCAGGAGACTTGCATGTGGACTGTTACTACTGCTAGTCCTTGAAAGTGGCCAAGGGAGATATCTGATTCCAGAGAAATCCTTTCCTAAGGCTGTTCTCCAAACACCTGGAATGTGTATGTCCAGAGAGTGATCAGTCCACACTGTTAGCCCTTCTTAGAGAAAAGTCAATTGGGAAAACTATGAAGGCACACATGATTTTCATAACAGAATACAGCTGATATATAACAAGCCAAGTAACACCAAAAACTCCTTGGGATTTGGCTTCCTCTGGAGGAATTCCCTGAGGTAGTGACTTTGCCATAACCATCTGAGTTCTTATGATATATTCCTGCAGCCTGCAGCAATGAACTAAACCTGAACCTGTAAGCAAGCCCCAATTAAATGTTTTCCTTTATAAAAGTTGCCATGCTCATGGTGCCTTTTCACAGTAACAGAAGCCCTAAGACAGAAGTTGGTACCAGGGACTGGGATATTGCTATGATAGGCCTATGGTGCTTTTGTTTCGAGGAATGTGGATTTTGGAACTTTGGGCTAGGAAAGCAGTTGAATGCTTTAAACAAGGCTTTAATGGGCCATACTAGTTGGATTGTGGAAGACAGTGGTGCTGAGTGTTTTTGAACTGTTGGGCCTGGCTCAAGAAGTTTTAGAAGAGAAGAATATTAATATTAGTATGTGGCCTAGAGACCATTCTTGTGTTATTTTGGCAAAGAATGTGTCTGTTTTCTGCCCTTGCCCCCCCCCCCAAAAAAAATCTGCCTGAAGATAAATTGAAGAGTTATGGATTAACAGCTTTGTCGGAGGTTTCCAGACAGCCTAGTACTGACTGTATTGCTTGGTCATTAGTGGCCGTGCTTATGCAAATCTACAAAGAAAAGGAACAAACTGAGCAAGGAAAACTACAAAATGTACAGTTTGAGGAGAAAAGGAGCACCTGGAAAAAGTTTAAAGAAAAGCATGATCCTCACTGGAGTAAAGGGAGTGGTGACTTCAGGGCGAGACTATCCAGCTAGACTTCCAACTTGTGGAAAGGAGTTAACAGAAAAGCTTCGTGGCAAACACCTTTAATCCCAGCACTTGGGAGGCAGAGGTAGGTGGATTTCTGAGTTCAAGGCCAGCCTGCTCTGTGGAGGGAGTTCCAGGACAGCCAAATTTAGACAGTGAAGGAAACTATTGAAAACAGAAAGCTAGTGAAGATGTGATTGAACAGGCAGACTATGTTCCAGCCTCAGCAAGCAGCAGAACTTGGCAATTTGGGCCACCTGGTTGAGGCTTTAGAGTCAAGAATATAAAATTGGGGTTATGGAAATCTCCCTCTACAACTAAAGAAAGCCACTAAGGCCAGGCATATGCTGTTGCAGGGTGTTCACTAGAGAAAGGTGTCTGGACATGGGTTTAGTCAGAAGAAAGTATTAGTCAGTGGGCAACTACACTGGGTGTTGGAAATGCCAGTGTAGCCTTGAGCCTTTCTCAGAGTGAGCTTTTAAGCACAAAAACCATGCTCTAAGTTAATGTTGGTAAACATTAATGTTTCAAGTGGATGATGGAAGAAAGACTCCAGGATGTAATCCAGCTTTGCAGCAGCAGGGAGAAACAACCTCTGTGGACTGAACTCGACGTAGCCTTGCAGAAGGGTTTTTATTGTTCCACAAAAGTCCTTTTAGAGCCACAGTCCTGCTACTATCTGGGTTCAGGTTCTGAGACAGGGAGGGGGCGTTGTTGCTAAGAAATGAATTGTCTGGCCACCAGATGAGTTTCACACAAGTGGCCAGCCTCCTTTACTTATATATCAAAAACAAGCACATTTTTCCATACCAGCAAACCAGTTTTTCCATCCTCCAACATTAACTTCTGGCAAAAACAAATATGTCAAATACGTTTTTGCCCAACTTTTATATTAAAACGTCTTTTGTTTGTTTTGCTTTTTTGTTTTTGTTTTTGTTTTTTGAAACAGAGTTTCTCCATAAATCTCAGATAACAATCACTGATTATTTAGAGATAACTTCAAAGCCTAGGTGGCCACCCTGGAGTAAATGCGGGTACAATGGATCTTCTAAATTTCCCACTACAGGTTGACAAACTTCAGTTAACAACAACAATCAGAAGCAGAACTACAGAAGCCAAAAGGCAAGTTTAGTACATTTTGAGACTTTTCCCAGAATTATACAGTCTTTGATGGGTTAGGTCTTTGTTTTCATTTAAGCTAGTGGTATCTACGTACTACAGTCCTGGCAGATTTCTGTCTGGAAATAACTCTATCCCCAGGGTTCCTTCCTGTGGCAGAGTCTGATTCCCCAGGTTTTCCTTATTCCCCAAAGGCCAGCATCTTAATAAGGAAATTTTTAGGAAGCTTCAGTCTTTTTGTTTTGTTTTAATAATTTATTTGTATTTTATGTACATTGGTGTTTTGCCTGCATGTATGTCTGTGTGAGGGTGTCAGATCCCCTGGAACAGGAGTTATAGATAGTTGGGAGCTGCCATGTGGATGCTGGGAATTGAACCCAGGTCTTCTGGAAGAGCAGCGAGTGTTCTTAACTGCTGAGCTATCCTCCAGCCCCAGGAAGCCTCAGTTTTATGAACCCGATTTTTTAAATGGAAACTCTTGTTCTTGTCATTTAGGGGGTCCAGCCATAGAACATGCATATAATTGATTATTTATTGTTTGTTTGTTTTTCAAGGCAGAGTTTCTCTGTGTAGCCTTGACTGTCCTAGAACTCACTCTGAAAAATAGGCTGGTCTTGACTCAGAGATATCTCCTGCTTCTGCCTCCTGAGTGCTGGGATTACAGGTGTGTGCCACCACCACCCAGCTAGACATGCATAGAATTACAAACTTCGTATTCCTACCTCAAAAGATAATTTTCAGACATTTAAAATGGGCATCAATGAGCAAAGGTCAAGATAAATATGGGTTGTTGGATTCATACCCATAGTACAAAATACAAGGCTCATGCAGAGGTAGAGAGTCGGGGAATGGACGGCCCCTTAATCTCAATTAGTCTATAGTCCGGAAGCAGGCCGTTGGCAGCAGTGTCTGTGGCTTTGGCTTTATTGACCTGGGTGTGGTGAATCTGTGATGTAATGCCAGGAACCTTCACTGCTATAGGAGTGGAGAGACTCACCTTGTAGGGTCCTTTCCAAGTTAGTTCCAGTGCCCTCTTAGCCACTCACTTTGCCCAGACAATATTATTGGACTGTAACAAGGAGACACTGGTGGTAGACTCAGGTTTGCCTGGCTGGGTCTTTTGGATAGTCCAATGAATAAATAGTCTCTATGGAGGACTGGAGGGCCAGTAGTGACTTGAGAAAAGAATGGTTAAAGAGTTCTGCCAACTGCCTGGAAAGCAATGGGGGAGGTCTTCCAAACATAGTCTCATAGGGAGTAAATACCTCCTGATGGGGTGCAGGCAGCCCAAAGCAAAGGAAGGAGGCCTATCCATCCTTTGGTAGACTCTAATGAGAGTTTGGCTAACTTTTTTTTAAATGTTTTGTTCATTATTTTTACCTGGCCAGACTCTGAGGTCTATATGCACAATGAAGTTTTAAAGCTTTAGCTATTGAGAGGTTATGGATGTGAAAGCCAGGCCATTGTCAGACCCCAATGCTAGGGTGAGGCTAAATCAGGGGACCAGTTCCTGGAGGAGCTTTTTAAGCTACTACTTGAGCAGTTTTAGTCCAGGTGAGGGACACTTATTTCTACCTGGAAGAGCTATCTATAAAAACTAGCCAGCACTTTTTTCTTCCCCCAGCATGTGGGATCTTGGTGAAGTCAGTTTTCACAGAGTTCACCAGCATATTAGTCTTTGATTTGGACCCTTCTGTCTGTTTTGTATTTGCTTGAGCACAAACCAGTCATCTGGCTGAGGCAACTGCACTAGGCTGTCCAGTCTAGGTATAAGATACCTTGGTCTGATTTAAGGAATTGCTCAACATCCCTTAATCATCAGGGAAATGCAAATCAAAATGACTCTGAGATACCATCTTACACCCGTCAGAATGGTAAAGATAAAAAACACTGAAGACAGCTTATGCTGGAGAGGATGTGGAGCAAGGGGAACATTCCTCCACTGTTGGTGGGAATGCAAGCTTGTACAGCCACTTTGGAAATCAATATGGTGCTTTCTTAGAAAATTGGGAATCAATCTCCCCCAAGACCCAGCTATACCACTCTTGGGCATATTCCCAAGGAATGCTCAATCATACCACAAGGGCACATGCTCAGCTATGTTCATATCAGCATTGTTCGTAATAGCCAGAACCTGGAAACAACCTAGATGCCCTTCAACTGAAGAATGGAAAAATAAAATGTGGTACATATACACAATGGAGTACTACTCAGCAGAGAAAAACAATGACATCATGAGATTTGCAGGCAAATGGATGGATCTAGAAAAAAAAACATTCTGAGTGAAGTAACCCAGTCTCAGAAAGACAAACATGGTATGTACCCACTCATAGCTGGATACTAGATGTAAAACAAAGGATGACTAGACTGCTACAACTCCAGGGAAGCTCCCTAGTAAATAGGACTCTAAAAAAGACACAGGGATCGCTCAATGACAGAGAAATGGATGAGATCCACATGAGCAAACTGGACATGACAGGGGGTAATGAAGGGCAAGGGTTGGGGGAAAGAAAGCTTAGGGTAGCGGGAGCTCCCAGCTGGATCAAGAACAGAGAGGGAGAACAAGGAAAGAGAGACCATGATATATGAAGACCCCATGGGAATATGAAGAATCAAAGTGCTAGAGAGGTCCACAGAAGTCCACAAAGATACCTCCACAATAGACTACTGGCAATGGTTGTGAGAAAGCCCAAACTGACCTACACTGGTGATCTGATAGCCAAACACTCTAACTATCATGGTAGAACTCTCATCCAATGACTGAGGGAACCAGATGCAGAGATCCATGGCCAGGCCCCAGGTGAAGCTCCAGGAGTCCAATCAGTGAGAAAGAGGAGGGATTATATAAGCAAGAATTATTGAGACCAAGATTGGAAAAGCACAGGGACAAATAGACAAACTAGTGGAAACACATGAACTATGAACCAATAGCTGAAAAGCCCCCAACTGGATCAGGCCCTCTGGATAATTGAGACAGTCAACTAACTTGAACTGTTTGGGAGGCCCTTAGGCAGTGGGACCGGAACCTGTCCTTAGTGCATGAGCTGGCTTTTTGGAGCCTGGGGCCTATGCTGGAACACTTTGCTCAGCCTGAGTTAAGGGAGGAGGGGACTGACCTGCCTCGACTGAATCTACCAGGCTGAGCTGAATCTTCAGTGGAATCCTTGCCCTGGAGGAAATGGAAATGAGAGGGAAATAGGGGAGGGGAGGGAGGGGGCAGGAGGAGGGAGGACGGGAATCCGTGGCTGATACGTAAAATTAAATTAAATTATAAAATTAAAAAATAATAATAAATTTAAAAACATAGTGAGATTATACAGAAAAAAAAAAAGAGATACCTTGGTCTGAGCAACTCAGAACATTTTGTGGACCATAGATGAGTAGCCTGGTGAAGGTCAGTTACCAGAATCCTGCCTATTGTTTCTTGGAGAATGATCTTTCCCTCTGGTGTCCTCCATCAACCTGTAGGTTTGAATTGCCCATTTCTTCTTTATCACGGACTCTCAGGCCTCACTGGGTCGTGGTATATTATCAGAATATCAGTAGTCCCCATTGATCTTAGAGCTGTTTGACCGGCAGTCAGGTTTATAGCCCAGCAGTGGAGGACAGCAATTTGTAGGGGAAGTCAAACAGCCTCTAGGAGAGCCAAAATTCTTTTAATATCCCTTTTCTCAGTGGTGAGAAACCCTCTTTCTTTACAGATCATACTGTGGACATACCCATGAGTAAAACATGCTGGCTGATGGTGTGGTGATATTTTATTTGTGTACCTCAATAAAGCTTATCTGAAGATCAGAGGAAAAAGCAAGCCAAACATAGAAGTCAGGCAATGGTAGTACACACCTTTAATCCTAGCATTTGGGAGGCAGAGATCTATCCGGATCTCTGTGAGTTCAAGGCCACACTGGGAACAGAGCCAGGTATGGTGGCACACGCCTTGAATCCCAGCACTAGCCATGGAGGTCTGGAGGTCTATACAGACAGACAGGAAGTGATAGAGCTGGGTGGAGAGAGGAAGTAAGAGGGCAGGGACAGAAAGGCATATAGGCGTGGGTATACAGGAAGTAGGTCCCTCTTTGACTGAGGATTTCTAGTGGAAAGAACATGATTGGCTTCTTTCTGCTTCCCTGATTTCTCAGTTTTTACCCCAATATCTGGCTCCGGGTTTTTTATTAATAAGACCATTTAGCAATTCATCTTACATCTAGTGCCCTAACACTTCTGGCATGAATTCATGAAAAAGCCATTTGCCTGTGGCCTTACAGGCCCCCAGCTCAGGCCCAGGCTGCACTTGGCCAGAGTCTCTTTGGCTTCTTCTCTCCTGGTGGGTTGTGGGCTCTCTCTGGATTCCCATCTCAGACTAGCACCACACTAGCTAGCTGCTTTGAAACTCCCCGGGCTTCTACTGTTCTACACAGTCAGCAGACTTGGTGAGTCAATTAAGATATCTTAAAAAGAGAAATTAGTTAAAAGAGAATTTTTTTCCCACAAAAATTGGGAAACATTTTTACAGTGGAAGGAATTTGGTCTCTGTTCGATAACACATTAGGCAGTCTGAAAATGGAACAATTAAATGAGAGGATAATTAATGTTGATGGGATTTACATAACATCAATTATGAATATTATTTGTTTGATCATTTTTGTTTTAGCCTGAAAAGGTTGGTTAATTTAAGTGCCAAGATAAAAGTCTTAGAAAAACTTGTTAAAACAAATCATAGAGAAATACAGACCCAGACAGAAGAATTTAAAGGCAAACATATCTCAGCATTGAATTATATGGTTACAGAGAAACAGCCTAAAGTTTTGAAACAGCCAACCTTAATCTATCCAGTAACTTGACACAAACTACCAAATGCTCAAGGATGTGTATGAGTTAACTGGACTCCAGTGAAAATGTTAGATTTGAGGAGATTTAAAGAAGCTATTGCCTTATATGGTATCCATTACCCATTTGTAAAGTAGATGTTAAATTCATGGTCAACTTGTAATAAAATGATCCCTCAGGACTGGAAAGATTTGGTTACAGCTGTCCTAGAGGCCAGTCCAAAGTTACAGTGGAGAACCTGGTGGAAAGAGGAGGCTAAAACTATCGAATGATGTAGGGCTAGAAGTATGAAAATTTCCCAAGATCAACTTCTTGGAGAAGGTGACTATGCTAATATACAAAGACAATCTTTATATGATGACCACACCCTAATTCTATGCTACATGGCAGCCATAAATGCATGGGACAAAATTAAAGAAGTAGGAAAGAAAATTGAGTCATTTATAAAAGTTATACAGGGCCCAAAAGAAACCTTTTTCTTAAAAAGAAATCTTTAAAGAATCTTTAAAAGATTTTTTTAAAAAGACTGTCTTCAGCAGTAAACAGGATACAGAATTCAGAAGCTAGACAGATAATAATTTAATCTCTGGCCTTTGAAAATGCCAATGATCATGAAAAAGGGTAAATAGGCCATTAAAGGCAAGATCAGCATTCTTGGAGGAATGGATCAGAGATACAGTTAATATTGAATCTCATGACCATGATGATCCTTGGATAGGAGAGGTGATTTCCAGGAAGTTGAAGAAAAATAATAATTTCAGATGCTTTAATTGCAGTAAACAAGGTCACCTAAAAAGGGACTGTAAACAGGGCATTCCTAGAAACAATGCTTCTTCAAGGAACAATAGCAACAGAATGCCCCTCCCTTCTGGATTATGCAGAAGGTGTGGTAAAGGCAGACATTGTACTAATGAATGTAGATCAACAAGGGACAGACAAGATAATCCTTTGCCTTTGCTGTCAGGAAACTCTCTGAGGGGCCTCTTGCAGGCTCCCATGGCAAATTAAGTTCAGTCCTTTCCTGCTATAATAGAAGAAACCCCTTCCCAGAGCAAATAAAGAACCAAATGCCTATTGTAAAAAATCATACTGTTAGGGGTGATAGGACAGCTATAGCAGAGAGAGCAAAAAATTCAGAAGAAACCATAAATCAATTTTTGACAAATTTCTATAAATGAACAAAGACCAAAATTTAAAATACGAATAAAGGACATACTCATTGAGGGTATTATAGACACAGGTGCAGATATAGCAATAATTGCACCAGAATCTTGGCATTCACATTGGCCTCTTCAGGAAGTAAATGTTCAGCTGTTGGGGATTGGAACATTATCCCAAGTGAAAAAGAGCACAAGATGGCTCGAATGTATAGGACCAGAGGGACAGAGAGGAAAATTAAAGCCATATGTGACTAATATAGCTATGAATTTATGGGGCCATGATTTATTACAATAATGGAATACCCGGATTAACATTCCTTCAACCTCAGAAACAAACCATAAACTAACATATGTTTCTGAGAAAAATATTAGAAGGTATTATAAAGAACAGTCACCAGCCATCCAGATTGTACAAGAACAGGGCACAACAGCTGCTGATCTTTCAAAGACACCAACAACTCTACCTTTAAAATGGTTAACAGACAGCTAGGTGGTGGTGGCTCACGCCTTTAATCCCAGCACTCGGGAGGCAGAGCCAGGCGGATCTCTGTGAGTTCGAGGCCAGCCTGGGCTACCAAGTGAGCTCCAGGAAAGGTGCAAAGCTACACAGAGAAACCCTGTCTCAAAAAAACAAACAAAAAAAAAAGGTTAACAGACAAGCCTGTGTGGGTTCATCAATGGCCTTTTTTCTTCTTAAGAAATTTTTTTCATTCATTTTATACACCAATCAAAGATCTCCCTCTTCTCTCCTCCTGCCTCCCCAACCTCTCCTTCCCAAACCATCCTCCATTCCCCCCACACACAAGAAGGCAAGGCCTCCAATGGGGAGGTACATCCAGTAGAGTCAAGTCCAAGCTCTTTCCCTTGCCTTGAGACTGCAAGAGGTGTCCCATCATAGGTTCAGCAACAACCTTTAACAACAGGGAAACTACAGGCCTTAGAACAGCTGGTACAAGAGTAGTTAAATGCTCAGCATATTGAAGAATCAAACAGCTCTTGAAATTCTCCTGTACTTGTTATTAAAAAGAAATCTGGTAGTTGGAGAATGGAAACAGACTTAAGAGCAATTAACAAGGTAATTCAGCCAGTGGGCTCTCTATAATCTGGAATTCTTTTGCCTACTCTGTTACCTAAAGGATGGCCTCTTATAGTTATCAATTAAAAAGACTCCTTCTTCTCAGTACCCTTACAAGAAAAAGAAAGAGAAAGATTTGCCTTCATGGTGCCTACTTACTTATAATAATTCTCAGCTGGTTAAGAGATATCAATGAAGGGTTCTCCCACAGGAAATGTTAAATAGCCCAACCCTGTGCCAATATTTTGTACAATAGTCATTGGAAGTAATACATAAACAATTTCCTAAACCTATAATTTATCATTACATGGACAATATTTTACTAGCTGATTTAATGCAGATACTTTAGAAAGAATGTTTGAAGAAGTAAAGAAAAATTTGCCTTGTTGGGGATTACAAATTGCTCCTGAAAAGACACAAAGAGGAGATTATATTAATTGTTTAGGATATAAAATAGAGTAACAATGTTTTGCATTTTGACCAACCACCAAACTGTTTTGCCAAAGTGGCACACCATTTTACATTCTCACCAAATCCTTGTTTTTAAGGCTCTGATTTTTATACAAAAGCATTCAATCATTCTGTCAACCCAAACCAGGAAAAGTAAACTATAGTTCAGAGCTGTTCTATTCCATTTACTATGCAACGCCATTCTTGGCGTTTGCAACTCTCAGCCCTTTTGAGTATTCTTGCAGTGTTCACCTTTTCCTCCACCACTTTTTTTTTCTGGTTTATTTCTATCTATTACAAATGTATAAAAAATCCTCCATCAACGCTGCTAATAGCAGCAGAACCTTGAGAAATATACCTTTGGTTTACCTCAGAAAAGGAACAAATATTGCACTGTAAAGTTTATAAAATTGGCGCAAAACATTGTGATAATGTTACAATGTTACAATACCAGTTTTAAGAGTTCAGTGACTAATGGGGAGCCGATGGGATACATGCAGAACTGTGAAAGCGATCTCACTTAGCCAGCTGTACACGTAGACTGTAAATCTACATTCAGATCATTTCTGAACTAAGACTATCATCTCAGTTTATCTGTTGAGGTCAACCAGGAAACCCTAGAATATACCTTGATTTTTGCAAAAAAACAAAATAGGGGGAGGGGTTTCTTCAGCATTTCAGTCCACGAGTAACAGTATCCTAACAGGCAAAGGGAAGCAATGCCTTCTGGGAAATGAGCTAGGATATAAAATAGGTCTACAAAAAAATTAGACCCCAAAAGGTGCAAATTAGGAGAGATCGATTACAGACTCTTAATGACTTTCTTTTTTTAATTTTATTTTATAATTTAATTTAATTTTACATATCAGCCATGGATTCCCTTGTTCTCTCCACTCCCCCCCCCACCTTCCACCCAGCCCACCCCCCGTTCCCATCTCCTCCATGGCAAAGACTCCCCTGAGGATTGAGTTCAACTTGGTAGATTCAGTCCAGGCAGGTCCAGTCCCCTCCTCCCAGGCTGAGCCAAGTGTTCCTGTATAAGCCCCAGGTTCCAAACAGCCAGCACATGCACTGAGGACAGGTCCCGGTCCCACTGCCTGGATGCCTCCCAAGCAGATCAAGCTAATCAACTGTCTCACTTATCCAGAGGGCCTGATCCAGTTGGGGGCTCCTCAGCTATTGGTTCATAGTTCATGTGTTTCCATTTGTTTGGCTATTTGTCCCTGTGCTTTTCCAACCTTGGTCTCAACAATTCTCAATCATACAAACCCTCCTCTTTCTTGCCAACTGGACTCCTGGAGCTCCATCTGGGGCCTGGCCGTGGATCTCTGCGTCTGGTTCCCTCAGTAATTGGATGGGGTTTCTAGCATGACAATTAGGGAGTTTGGCCATCCTATCACCAGAGTAGGTCAGTTCAGGCTGTCTCTCGACCATTGCCAGTAATCTATTGTGGAGGTATCCTTGTGGATTCCTGTGGTCCTCTCTAGCACCCTGCTTCTTCCTATTCTCATGTAGTCTTCATTTGTCATGGTATCTTATTCCTTGTTCTCCTCATCTGTTCTTGATCCAGCTGGGGTCTCCCACTCCCCCAAGCTCTCTTTCCCTCGACCCTTGCCCTTCATTAACCCCACTCACATCCAGGTTGTCCATGTAGATCTCATCCATTTCTCTGTCATTGAGCGATTCTTGTGTCTTTCCCAGGGTCCTGCTCTCTAGGTAGCCTCCCCGGAGTTGTGAGTAGCAGTCCAGTCATCCCTGCTTTACATCTAGTATCCTCCTATGAGTGAGTACATACCATGTTTGTCTTTCTGAGTCTGGGTTACCTCACTCAGGATGATTTTTTCTAGATCCATCCATTTGCTCAAGAAATTAGACATCTACCAGGCAGCTGCTGCGGCGGCGGCGGCGGCGGCGGCGGCGGCGGCGGCAGCTTTAATCCCAGCACTTGAAAGGCAGAGCCAGGCAGTGAGTTCGAGGCCAGCCTGGGCTACCAAGTGAGTTCCAGGAAAGGCGCAAAGCTACACAAAGAAACCCTGTCTCAAAAAACCAAAAAAAAGAAAAGAAAAGAAAAGAAAAAAAAAGAAAGAAAGAAAGAAAGAAAGGAAGAAAGAAAGAAAGAAAGAAAGAAAGAGAGAAAGAAAGAAAGAAATTAGTCATCAAAATGCCCAATAGTCCAACCCCAAGAAATGGGCTATAGAACTAAACAGAGAATTCTCAACAGAGGAAACTCAAATGGCTGAAAGACATTTAAGGAATTGCACAACATCCTTAGTCATCAGGGAAATGCAAATCAAAATGACTCTGAGATACTACCTTACACCTGTCAGAATGGCTAAGATCAAAAACACTGAAGACAGCTTATGCTGGAGAGGATGTGGAGCTAGGGGAACTCTCCTCTACTGCTGGTGGGAATGCAAGCTTGTACAACCACT
Source organism: Peromyscus leucopus (assembly GCF_004664715.2). NCBI lineage: Eukaryota > Metazoa > Chordata > Mammalia > Rodentia > Cricetidae > Peromyscus > Peromyscus leucopus. The sequence goes on along the minus strand of NC_051079.1, from coordinate 612,662 downwards.
TTGGAAACCAATATGGCGCTTTCTTAAAAAATTGGGAATCAATCTTCCCCAAGATCCAGCTATACCACTCTTGGGCATATACCCAAGGAATGCTCAATCATACCACAAGGGCACATGCTCAGCTATGTTCATATCAGCATTGTTTGTAATAGCCAGAACCTGGAAACAACCTAGATGCCCTTCAACTAAAGAATAGATAAATAAAATGTGGTACATATACACAATGGAATACTACTCAGCAGAGAAAAACAATGACATCTTAATGACTTTCAATGATTATTCAGAGACCTGTCCAGTCTATGCTGTTGGGGTAAAAAATGATGAACTGAGTAATTTGTTCAAAACCTTAGAAGGTGAAAAGGACTTAAATAGTCCAAGAGAATTATCACCTGAAGCTGAGAGAGAATTGGCTTTGGTGAAAAAGAAAATACAGGAAGGACATGTGGATCATGTGGAGCCAAAGCTTGATTGAATTTTATTCTCTAAGCATTCTCCTACAGGAATCTTAATGCAATATTATATTGGAATGGATATTTCTACCAAATAAACAGAGTAAAAAATTTAAAACTTATGTGGAAAAGATCTCTGAGCTGATTTTAAAAGGAAAATTGAGACTTCATCAATTAACAGGAATTGTAGTACCTTTAACCAATGATGAAATTGGCAAATTCTGGGCAGAAAGTGGACCTTGACAAAGAGCTTTCTGTAATTTTTTGGGAGAGATTAAAATAGCAAATATCCCCAAAGTGATAGAATTGAACTTATAAAGAGAGCTGATCGGATCCTGCCTCACATTTGTGTGGGAAACACAAATATCTGGAGCCCATACATTTTATACAGATGCAAACAAACAAGGAAAGGCAAGTTACAAATCAGAAAATTTAACTAAAGTGGTCCAAAGTCCTTACAATTCAGTAAAAAATTCAGAATTATATGCTATTCTGATGGTATTGATGGATTTTTTGGAACCTCTCTGCTGTGGGATGTTCTGTATGGCAAATGTGTTGCTCTGATTGGTTAGTAAATAAAACACTGATTGGCCAGTAGTCAGGCAGGAAGAAGTATAGGCGGGACAAGAAGGAGAAGAATTCTGGGAAGTGGAAGGCTGAGTCAGAGACACTGCCAGCTGCCACCATGACAAGCCACATGTGAAGATGCTGGTAAGCCACGAGCCACGTGGCAAGGTATAGATTTATAGAAATGGGTTAATTTAAGATATAAGAACAGTTACCAAGAAGCCTGCCATGGCCATACAGTTTGTAAGCAATATAAGTCTCTATGTTTACTTGGTTGGGTCTGAGCGACTGTGGGACTGGTGGGTGACAGAGATTTGTCCTGACTGTGGGCAAGGCAGGAAAACTAGCTCAACATAGTTACTGACTCTCAGTGTGCTGAAAGAGTGGTCTTACATATTGAGACGGCAGAATTTATCCCTGATGAGTCAGAATTAACTTATTTATTCAGTTACAAGATATAATCAGGAAAAGGAAGCATCCCTTATATATAACTCACATCTGATCCCATATGGGTCTGCCAGGCCCTCTAGCACAAGGTAATGATAATATTGATAAACTATTGATAGGAAATGTGCTAGAGGCCTCAGAATTTCATAAAAAACATCATGCCAATAGTAAGGGTTTAAAAAGGGATTTTTTCCCATAACCTGGCAACAAGTAAAGGAAATTATAAGGAAATGTCCTACTTGTTCTTTTAATAATCAGACTACATTGATTATTACCAGCAGGATGTAACCCAAAGGGTACTCAGAGGAATGAAATTTTGCAGATGGATGTTTCATTTTGAAGAATTTGAAAAATTGAAATATGTACACCACACCATTGATACCTATTCAGGATTTCAATGGCCAACTGCTCTGAGTTCTGAAAAGGCTGATTCTGTAATCACACATTTGCTATAAGTTATGGCCATCATGGGTATACCTGTACAAATTAAAACTGACAACTCCAGCATATGTCTCTGGTAAAATGAAACCATTTTTTGCTTATTACAGTATGGAGCGTATTACAGTTATATCACACAATCCTACAGGCTAAGCAGAAAGATCAAATCTAACTCTAAAGGAAATACTAAATAAACAGAAGGAGGGAACAAAACCCCCAGAAATAGACTGCATAATGCTCTATTAACTTTGAATTTTCTCAATGCTAATGAGAAAAGAACAACAGCTGCAGAGAGACATTGGATAATAGAAAAAACTACAGAATTAAATCAGCCTGTATACATTAAAGGTGTGCTGACCTCAGAATGGAAACCAAGATATGTGTTATGTTCATGGTGAGGTTTTGCTTTTGTTTCTGTAGGAGAAGAAAAGCTATGGATACCAACAAAATTGATAAAGGTTCGATTTTAACAAGAGAGACCTCTTGATTAGAAGAGGTGATAGTTCATCAACCAGCATGACCATTTAATTTAAACTAACTTATAAAACTAACAAAAGCTTTTCATTTAATCAGATATGACTTGCCAGAGTTAGGTTTGGGGAAGGGTTTTTGTTTTTGTCTTTTAGGAGAATGAAGACTAAGGAATCTGAAGAACACTGGACAAGTGAGACATCTGAAGAAAAAGGACAAATCATCCAGAAAAAAATTGTCCCCCCCAAAAGAATAAATTGGCTTATTGGTATATTGCATATCTAACAGGATAAAATTTCATAAGTCTTTCTAAATATTTGTTTCTGCTCTTCTCTACAGACACTTAACACAAATGATTTTTATGTAGTCCCAGTTCAATTAAAAATTAAAGCTGGCTTTGGAGTTGGAGAATGGCTCTCTCCTTCTCTAAACCCAAGGATGTTTGTTAAAAGGAAAAATGCAAAATCTCTGTATCATGCCAGAAGAGCCATATGGGACAGAAGAAAAACCAAAATTAAGGGACTATTCTATTGCCACTAATCGCATAATTCTTTGGTTCTATTTTGATTTTTAAAAAACTTTTCTTAAGATATGAATTTTATATCAAAATTTATAAGATTAATATATATATTTTAACTTTTGTCATGGCATTAATGGTCATATAGAGTACTAATTCTAGAAAAAAGTCTTCATTTAGCTGCCTATACATGTTTTCATGTTTGAGTCTCTATCAGTTTTCTGCATGGAATCATAACCAGGCCTAACAGCAATTTGAAGTCTCCAAAAGATGACAGGGCCCCACAGGATGATGATAATACCACTAAGATGACAAACACCACCCAAAGATCAGCTTTGTACTACCAACTGCTCAGGACAATTTTGAGATGGCTATCTGAGATGATCCAGCCTCACAGACTACTCAAGTAAGGACTTGAAATAAGCCCTGCACTTTCCCATTATGCAGAGACTGGACAACAAATGATACAGCTACCTCTCCAGGACTTGACAATTAACTCAAATTTTTTTCTTTTCAGAATCCCCTAAAGATGCCTTTGCTCCCAGGCAGCAGGAAGTGATTTTAAGAACATAACACCCACATTCCCAAGAGGTGGGGTGTGTGGTTTTTGGTATTCTATGGGTTTTAGATAATTGTTATTGTTTAAGATGGTTGGTTATAAGTTGTTATTGTCAATGGTCAGGAAAAAGGCTAAACAAAGAAAATTGGATTCAAGGTTCTTATTTTGAAAAAAAAAGAAAAAGAAAAAAAGAGGATATAGCTAAGAGGTAGATTATTAAATCTACTCTGAAAAGAAAAAAGGGGGAGGATATGATATGGTAAGATAAAACAGTAGATTATTGAATCTACTTTTAAAAGGCAGCTGCTAGTTTGCTAGTTTTATATATTTTACATTAGATTAGATTTTTGTATATTGTATACAAATTATATATATTAATGCAAATTTGAGATTGATTCTGTTAGAAAATACTATACATATATTTCTAATCTTGTTCAAGTTATTATGCCTATACAGGTCATTTAACAACGTAATGCAAATTGCTAGTCCTTGAAAGTTATTATTACCAACTAATTAGCATATAAGAAATGCAAGTTAGTATTAATCATTACAATCAAACTTGTAATCATATTAGGTATGTTTTCAGGTCAAACAGATATATTTTAGATATACAGGTCATCTTCAAACACTTCAGAGATCTACAGAATATGGCATTTAAGATGTTTTAATAACATAGATTCTTTTTTTTATGACAATGAGACATGTCTATTTCTGGTGGCACCAATCTACTTCAGAGAAGATGATGGACATTAAAGAAACTCCATATGGTGTTTTCTTTCTTTGTGGTGCACGTTAGCCACTGGGCAAGGAAATGCCCCTACCTCGACTGCTGACAGTCTGCTGTCCAAAATGGACAAGCAGCACAAAATAAAGGACAGTTGAACCTTGCCAAGACAAGGTAGGAAGGCCCTTTAGAAAATCCTGCTTCACAGATGAGTCTGTCAGATATGCTAAGCATGTAGGCTGAAGATGGATGCCCCAACATTGCAGAGAAACCTTGGGTGACCGTCCAGGTAGCTGGCTGATTCTGTCATTTCTCATATTTTTTAGATGTCACATATTTGCACTTCCTGCTTATTCCTTCTTGGGTCTCTGAGGGAGTTGAAGATTAGATAGTTATGGTTATAGTTTTCCTTGTTAACAAATTCAGAAAAGAAACTCACTAAGAGGTGTAAAGTGTATAAGTTTGAAAGGCATCAAAAATTGTTTTGGGTTTGTAATGCAAATTAGGATAGAAGGGTGAATTCATGGTGAATTAGATACAATTCTTTGGATTCACAAAGATAGGATATGATATGGAGTATTTTCACTGAATTTGTCAAATGCAAATGGACTAGATGTTGATGTATTTATTGTATATAGTTATTGTACTTATTGTATATAGTTTTTCTTATATCAGTTATAACATTTTTTATTATTTTAGACAAAAAAAGGGGAAATGTGGTGATATATTGTGTACCCCAGTAAAGCTTATCTGGGGATCAGAGGACAGAGCCAGCTACTAGATTAAACATTGAGCTGAGACAGTAGTGGCACACACCTTTAATCCCAACACTTGAGATCTCATGCCTTTGTTTGGGAAGCACACACCTTTAATCCCAGGAAGTAAGATGAAAGTGCAGAAAAAGTTATATAAGACATGAGGAAACCGTAACTCACTCTCTTTTGACTGGAGATTTCCTGGAGCAGTAGTTCAACTGAGACCCTCAGGGGTGAGGACTCAGAGGCTTTCAGTCTGAGGATTTGTGGAAACAGGATTGGCTGAGGAGTTGGCAAGGTAAGGTTGGCTGTGGCTTGTTCTGCTTCTCTGATCTTTCAGTTTTCACCCAATATCTGGCTCTGAGTATTTTTTTTTTTATTAATAAGACCATTTAGCAATTCATGTTACAACTGGGATTAAAAAGTTGTGCCACTACTGCCTGGCTCCGTTTCTCTTTTAGACTGAATCAATCTCATGTAGTCCAGGTTGGCTTTGGACTTAGAAAGATCCAAATGAATCTCTGCTTCCTGAGTACTAGGATGAAAGGAGTGTGCCACCACTGCCTGGCCTCTATGTGTTTGAAGCATTTGAAGATGACCTGTATATCTAAAATATATCTGTTTGAACTTGAAAACATACCTAATATGATTTACAAGTTTGATTATAATGACTAACTACTAACTTACATTTCTTTATATCCTAATTAGTTGTTAATAATAACTTTTAAGGACTAGTAATTTGCATTACATTGTTAAATGATATGTATAGGTACAATACCTCAAACAAGATTAGAAATGTATTAAAGTATGTTCTAACAAATTTAATTTCAACTTTGTATCAATATACAAAATTTGCATATAATATACAAAAATCCAATCCAATGTAAAATATTTAAAACTAGTAGTTTCTTTTTAAAAGTAGATTCAATAATCTACTTTTTTATCTTATCATATCCATATTTCCCCTTTTTTCTTTTCAGAGTAGATTCAATAATCTACCCTGTTATCCTTCTATTTCTAGCTCTCTTTTTTCAGAGTAGATTCAATAATCTATCCTTTTATCCTATCATTTCTACATAATACATTTTTTCTTTCTTTCTTTCTTTTCTTTCTTCCTTCCTTCCTTCCTTTCTTCCTTCCTTCCTTTCTTTTTTTTTTTTTTTTTTGATTGTTTGAGACAGGGTTTCTCTGTGAAACAGTCTTGGCTGTCCTGGAACTTACTCTGTAGACCAGGCTGGCCTTGAACTCACAGAAATCTACCTACCTCTGCGTCCCATACATTACTATATCATATCCTGTTTTCTTCTTTTAGAAAGAGATTGACTATGACCAATAACAATTTTTAGCCAACTCCTAAACAAAGACTAACATCCATAATCAATTTTTGGGTAATGTAGGTGTGTTTTTCTAGGCTATTTCCTGCTGATGGGTGTGCTGGTAGTTTTATGGGGACACAAAGAAAATGTTGGATTATGGTCAAATCCTGATTGGAGTAGTCTGTGAGGCTGTATCATCTCAACTAGCCATCTCAATATTGTCCTGAGTAGTTTGTAGTCCAAAGTCAATCTTTGGGTGTTGTTTGTCAGCTTAATGGTGTTATCACTGTCCTGATGGAATCGTCATTGTGGGGTCCCATCATCTTTTTGGAGACTTCAAAGTCATTTTAGGTGTGGTCATGGTTCATTGCAGAAAATCTTTTTCATGGTACATTTTTTTTCTGGATGATTTGTCCTTTTTCTTCAGATGTCTCATTTGTCCAGTGTTTTTCAGATACCGTAGCCATCATTCTCCTGAAAGACAAAACCAAAATTCTTCACCAACCCTAACTTTGGGGAGTTTCCAAACCTAATCTTTATCAGTTTTGATTTATGGTTTCTCCTGATTTTTTTGTTCTCTGTTCTATTGCTATTCTATCATCCAGAACAGTATGGGTTTTTTTTTGTTTGTTTGTTTACAATACACATTAGTTTCTTTAATTGCTCTGGGAAGGAGTTTCCTCCACAATGACAGGAAAGGACTGAATGGAATTTGACATGGGGGTCTGCAAGAGGTCCCTCAGAGCATTTCCCAATGGCAAAGGCAAAGAGTTACCTTGTCTGTCCCTCAGTGACCTACATTCATTAGTCCAGTGTCTGCCTCTGCCATATCTTCTGCATAATCCAGAAAGGAGGGATATTCTTTCGGGATTATTCCTTTAAAAAACATTGTTTCTAGGAACACTTAATTTACAGTCCCTTTTTAGGTGACCTTGTTTACCACAATTGAAACATTTGACATTGCTATTTTTCTTCAAATCTGTGGAAATCACCTCTCCTATCCAAGGATCATCATGGTCATGAGATTCAATATTCATTGTATGTCTGATCCATTCCTCCAAGGGTACTGATCTTGCCTTTAATGGCTTAAATTACCCGTTTGCATTATGTATTAGCATTTTCAAAAGCCAGAGATGCTGTGGGATGGTCTGTATGTTAAATTGCTCTGATTGGTCAATAAATAAAACACTGAATGGCCAGTGGCCAGGCAGAAAGTATAGGCGGGACTAACAGAGAGGAGAATTAAGGGACAGAAAGGCAGAGAGAGACACTGCCAGCCACCGCCATGACGAGCAGGATGTGAAGATGCCGGTGAGCCACGAGCCACGTGGCTTAGTATAGATTTATGGAAATGGATTAATTTAAGCTATAAGAACAGTTAGCAAGAAGCCTGCCACGGCCATACAGTTTGTAAGCAATATAAGTCTCTGTGTTGACTTGGTTGGGTCTGAGCGGCTATGGGACTGGCAGGTGACAGATTTGTCCTGACTGTGGGCAAGGCAGGAAAACTCTAGCTACACCAGAAATTCAATTATTATTTCTTTGCTGCTAAAGTCAGTGTTTGTAAGAAATCTGTGAAGGTTTCTTTTGGGCCCTGTATAACTTTTGTAAATGACTCCATTTTCTTTCATATTTCAATTCTGTCCCATGCATTCAAGGCTGCCAAGTGGCATAAAGTTGGGGTGTGGTAATCATATAAAATTGTCTTTGTGTATTAGCATAATTGCCTTCTCCAAGAAGTTGATCTTGGGAAATTTCCATACCTCTAGCCCCACTTCATTGTTCCCTGGTCTTAGCCTCATCCTTCCACCAGGTTCTCTATTGTAATTGGGGACCAGCCTCTAAGTTTGCTGTAACCAAATCTCTCCAGTCTTGAGGGATAATTATATTACAAGTTGACCATGAGTTTAACATCTGCTTCATGAAAGATGAGTGGATGCCATATGAGACTATTGCTTCTTTGAATCTCCTCAAATCTAACATTTGCACAGGAGTCTAATCAGCTTGTACACAACCTTGGGAATGTTTATCATTTGGCAGTTCCTGTAAGGTTACTGAATAGATTAAGATTGACTGTTTGAAAGCCTTAGGCTCTGTAACCTTATAATGCAATGCTGAGATTAGTTCTTTAAATTCTTCTGTCTGAGTCTGAATATCTCTATGATCTGTTTTAATAGGTTTTTCTAAACCTTTTGTCTTGGCACTCATATTAACCAACTTTTTAAATGACAAAACAGAAATGATCAAACAAATAATATTTATAATTGACATTACATATATCCCATCAACATTAATTTTACCCTCATTTATTCTTCCATTTTCAGAATGTCAATCATATAATCAAACAGAGACCAAACTCCCTCCATTGTAAAAAATGTTTCCCTTTAAGATATCTTAACTGACCCACCAAATCTGCTGACAATGACAATTTAGATGACAATGTGGCAGCAGCCCAAGGACGGGGCCCAGAGAAAGCCAAACCACTGGGAGAGGAAAGAAGTGAAAGAGCCAGCCATCTGCGCAGGGAAAATGTATGAAAGTGGCTAACCCCTGTAGTTTTTGGAGCCCAAAAACCTATGGAGTTTGCTGCAGAGGGTTACAACAAAAACTTAGCCAGTAGGGTGGGGATTCTGGCCTCATGATGGCTCTAGCCTGAGCCACAGGCAAGTGGCTTTCTTGTGAATTCATGCCCCACACGTTGGGAGACAGATTTAACATTGTAGATGTAACCAACCGTCTTATTAAAATAAGAAACACAGAACCAATGTAAAAGAGAAAGCCAAGAGGTCAGAGCTCAGAGCTAAAATCTTACCTCCTGCAGTGCTCCTACCTCCCCGAAAGAGAGCTACTTCCTGTGTGTCTGTCTTTAAATAGTCTTTCTGTTCTGCTTCTCATTGGTTTAAACCCAAACACATGACTGCCTCGTCACTGCCTGTATGTACAGCCCTCCAGGTCTTAGCAGTGTATGTCTCCAATGTTGGCTGTATCCCTGAACACACAGAGATCTACCTAGCTCTTCTACCAAGTGCTGGGATTAAAGGAGTGTGCCACCACCACCACACTCTTGCTATGGCTCTAATAGCTCTGACCTCCAGGCAACTTTATTTATTAACATACAATGAAAATCATATTTCAGTACAAATAAAATATCACCATATAACATGTTATCTAAGTTGGTCTTTTAATAAAAAACTTGGAGGCCAGATATTGGGGTAAATACTGAAAGATCAGAGAGACAAAGGAACAAGCCACAGCCACCTCTTACTTCTAGGACTACTCAGCCTGAAAAGAGCTTCAGTTCCTGTCTCCTCACATCTTAAATACCTTTCTCCACTCAGCCATCATTTCCTTCTTAGTGCTGGGATTAAAGGCCTGTGATTCTCAAGTACTAGGATTAAAGGTATGTGCCACCACTGCCTGACTCTGTTTCTCTCCTAGACTGAATCAATCTCATGTAGTCCAGGGTAGTTTTGAACTCAGAGATCCAGACAGATCTCTGCCTCCTGGGTTTTAGAATTAAAGGTGTGTGCCACCACTGCCTGACCTGTGTTTAATCTAGTGGCTTGTTCTGTTCTCTGATTTTCAGGCAAATTTTATTAGGGTACACAATATATCACCACAGGGGGAACTATTTCCCCCTCCCTGTGTGCAGTCTCCTTAGATGGCTGGACCCCTGGATAACGATCCAGTTCCCCACTACCTCTACACAGCGACCAAGCCTAAGCAACAAAATAAGCAAGTGCTCCTGTTCCCATAGTGGAACAGGTGGATCATTATTGTTTGTTTGGTGTGTTGGCTTTTGGTTTTCTTGGTAACCTGGGAGAGCCAAAATGATTCAGATCCCTAACAGGAGTGGGGACAGGTCTTAAGCCGGGTAAGAGAAAGTCCTCACATCAGAGTAAGGCACTGGTTAATACAGGGAAACAATGCTCATAGAAACACATAGAAACACAAACACACACACACACACACACACACACACACACACACACACACACACAGAGATACTCAGTGAAAAACAATGAGGTGTGGCCACCACATATTCATACACCTGGACAAAGGGATCTAATGATGTCTCATATGGATCCCAGACACTGGATCAGCAGAGGCATCCACCTTTCCTATTTGTCCAAACAGAAGGCACCTTAACCAGACTTCCTCTGGAGGTGACAGACCAGACAACTTTCTAATTTGTTTCCTTTTAGATGGAGATGTCAGACTCCTCTGAAACATTAGACAGTTATTGATCAAAGGGAGTCCCAGGTGTGGTGATGTTTTGTTTATATTCTAACAAATAAAATTTGCCTGAAGATTAGAGGACAGAGCCAGCCACTAGATTAAACACAGAGGCCAGGCAGTGGTGGCACTCATCTTTAATCCCTGCACTTGGAATCTTATGCCTTTGCTCCCAGTATTTGGGAAGCACACACACCACTAATCCCAGCACTAGGGAGGTTGAGACAGGAAGTGATATGGCTGAGTGGCACGATTAAGGGTGTGTGCCACCACTGCCTGGTCTCTATGTCTGATCTAGTGACTGGCTCTGTCCTCCGATCCCCAGGCAAGTTTATTAGGGTACACAATATATCACTACATTTCCCCTTTTTTGTCTAAAATAATAAAAGAAGGTTATAACTAATATAAGAAAGCTATATACAATAAGTATGATAACTATATACAATATATACAGGCAATAAATTCATCTGAGAAGACTTAAGTATACTCACTAGCCGGGTGGTGGTGGTGCACGCCTTTAATCCCAGCACTCGGTAGGCAGAGTCAGGCGGATCTCTGTGAGTTCGAGGCCAGCCTGGGCTATCAAATGAGTTCCAGAAAAAGGCGCAAAGCTACACAGAGAAACCCTGTCTCGAAAAAACAAAACAACAACAACAACAACAAAAAAAAGTATACTCACTAATGGTATATCATTCTGTCTTTAAATTTTTATTATTTATGTATATTGTGTGTCTGTGTAAGTTTATGTGCACATGTGTATTTGGGCGCCCTCAGAAGCCAGAAGAGGGTGCTAGATCCCCTGGAACTGGAATTATAGGCAGTTGTGAGCTGCTTGAAGTGTGTGCTGGGACTGAGTTTAAGTCCTCTGGAAGGGCAGCAAACATTCCTAACTGCTAAGTCTTCTCTCAGCCCTCAGGAGATCATTCTTGTTCTCAGGCCCTTTGAACTTCCATAATCTTGGTCCATTTCTTGATTCTGTTCAGTTCTATTGTTGGAAATATTTTACCATATAAAAGTAATGGTGTTTTGGGAAAACTTGGTTCCAGCATAATAAGAATTATATGCAAGTTTTTATGATCCCTGAGAAATAGGCAGGTATGTTCAGAACTTCACAGAGTACAGTTTAGGAGGACTACTAACAGACCTGTATTGGTTGGCAGCAGAATAGATGGATACCCATATTTTGAGTCAGAGGAAGAGGAAAAAAGTCAGGACAAAAGTGACTTCATTTGAGATGAAATATATTTGTGTTATACTCAAGTGGCTATCAGAGTCTAGCACATTCCAGGCCCTGAAATCTCTCAGGTCTGGCCACAGAGTTTCACATGCCACTCTAAGAGTTTTGTTTATTTATAGTATTCTGGGAAACTAGGTGGGAAAACAGGTTTGCTCAGGGAGAGTCAAGGTGGTTATGATTCAAAATGGCTGCAGTCCCTACAGATAGTGTGGCTGAAAGAAGTTGGAAGGAAGAAGAGGAAGGAAAAGCTAGACATTATAATGTTCTTATCTAAGCAGCAGTGTAGGGCAATAGGATAAGAAACAGTATGAGGTAGTAGAAAAAGAAATTGAGGTTTAAGTACATGTGCTGGACAGTTATGTCAACTCGACAAAAGCTAATGTCATCTGAGAGGAGGGAACCTCAGTTAAGAAAATGTGTACAAGCCAGACAGTGGTGGCTTTAATTCCAGCACTTGGGAGGCAGTGGCAGACGGATCTCTGAGTTTGAGGCCAGCCTGGTTTACTGTAGCACGAATCCTAATAGGTCTTACAATAAAAACCTGGAGCCAGATATTGGTGTAAATGCTGAACGATCAGAGGAAACAAACCACAGCCGCTTCTCACCCTGCCAACTCTTCAGCCGAAAGGGGAAGATCCTGTCTCCATGAATCCTCAAACTGAATGTTCCTGAGTCCTCAGCCAAAAGGGGGGTGAACTCCTGTCTCCTCTCACCTTCTATTCCTTTCTCCATTCAGCCATATCACTTCCTGTCTCAACCTTCCCTAGTGTTGGGATTAAAGGTGTGAGCCATCACTGCCTTGCTCTGTTTCTCCTTTAGACTGGATTAATCTCATGTAGTCCAAGGTGATCTTGAACTCACAGAGAACTCTGCTTCCCAAGTGCTAGGATTTAAGGTGTGAGCCACCACTGCCTGGCCTCCTATGGCTAACTCTGTGGCTGACTCTACCCTCTGATCTTTAGACAAGCTTTATTTGTTAGAGCATATACAAAATATCACCACAGTTTACTAAGTGAGTCCTAGGATAGCCAGGGCTACACAGAGAAACCCTGGCTTAAGAGAGAGAGAGAGAGAGAGAGAGAGAGAGAGAGAGAGAGAGAGAGAGAGAGAGAAGAAGAAGAAGGAGGAGGAGGAGGAGGAGGAGGAGGAGGAGGAGGAGGAGGAGGAGGAGGAGGAGGTAGAGGTAGAGGAGGAGGAAGTAGAGGTAGAGGAGGAGGAAGAGGAAAAGGAGGAGGAGAAGGAGGAGGAGGAGGAGGAGGAGGAGGAGGAGGAGGAGGAAGAAGAAGAAGAAGAAGAAGAAGAAGAAGAAGAAGAAGAAGAAGAAGAAGAAGAAGAAGAAGAAGAAGAAGAAAATATATAGAGAGTGGGAGAGTGGGGTTGTCTCTCTTGGGACCCCTTTCCTCCTACTGGGTTGCCTTGTCCAGCCTTGATATGAAGGTTTGTGCCTAGTCTTATTGCATCTTATTATGCCATGTTTTGTTGATATCCTTGGAAGGCTTGATCTTTTCTGAAGGGAAATGGAGGAGCAGCAGATCTGAAGGTGAAGGGAGGTGTGAGGGTGGGGGTGTTGGGAGGTGCAGTGGGAGAGGAGGATGCTGTCAGAATGTATTATATGAGAGAAGAAATAAAAAGAAAAAATGAAAAAGAAGAAGACAATGTGTACATAAAACAGGGCTGTAGGCAAGCCTGCAGGGCATTGTCTTAATTAGCAATTGATGGGAGAGGGCCTAGTCCATTGTGAGTGATGCTTTTCCTGGGCTGGTGGTCTTGGATTCTATAAGATAGAAGACTGGGCAAGCCATGAGAAGCAAGCCAGTAAGTAGCACTCCTCCATGGCCTCTGCCTCAACTCCTGCCTTCAGGTTCCTGCCCTGTTTGAGTTCCTGTTCTGACTTCCTTTGATGAAGAGTGGTTTGGAAGCATAAACCAAATAAACCCTCTCCTCCTAAAGTTGCTTTGGTCATGGTGTTTCATCACAGAAATAGAAACCCTAACTAGGACAATTAGTTTACAATTTTGAGAGGTAAAAGGACTGAAAATTTTAATGATAAAAAACATAGGAAGCTCACACCTTTAATTCCAGCACTCACGAGGCAGAGGCAGGTGGATCTCTGAGAATTCTAGGCATGCCTGTTCTACAGAGCTAGGTCCAGGACAGCCAAGGATACACAAAGAAACCTGATCTCAAAATACCAAAACCAAAATAAACAAACAAACAAAAAGGAATTCTTTCCAGCCAATACAGAGATGTCTGAAGCCTGGTTGTATTGGTGAGGCCTAAGAAACAGTGGGTAAGTCCTAGAAACACTCTCTACCTGGTGTTAGGTCTTAAACCCAGGAAGAATGACTAACTGAGGTGCCTATTTAACATATCAGAGCAGACCTGGCTACCAGGTTCTCCCAGCAATCCCCAGTCCCTACCTGTTATAGGGAATGGCTTCATCAAAACCCTTCCCTCAGGGCTTGGGGAACTATAGGTAGAAGAGGAAGAAAGATTTTGAAAGCTAGAGGGGATGGATGAATCCAAGGAGACAGTGTCTTATAAACACAACAGGACTGATGCACATTTGAACTCGCAGACACTGTGGCAATGTGCACAGGTCCAAGCCAGAAGGGATCCTAGCACTGAGAAGGGCAAGTGGGCACCATCTCTGATCCCTAACAAAGAAGTTATCTCCAATTGACATTCGCTTACAAAGGAACAATTAGTTTTCTCCAATGGCATTTCACTGGGTATATTAACTACACTTAAGGGCAGGCCTCATGCCTAGCAGTAGATGGCCAATACAAAATGAACTCAATGGTATTTCTGTAGACATTTTTCTCATACTGCTCTGCTTGGGCATCTTTTGTAATTGGTCTTTTGATTGTATACTTTGGTTTCCAATTTTGTATTTTTATGGTGTTTATGTGTGTTTATTGTGTTTTCTCTATTATTTTTCTTTCTTTTTTTTCCTTTCATTTTTTTTTTTTTTGAGACAGGGTTTCTCTGTGTAGGCCTGGCTGTCCTAGAACTTGCTCTGTAGACCAGGCTGGCCTCAAACTCAGAGATTTGCCTGCCTCTGCTTCCTGAGTGCTGGAATCAAAGGTGTGAGCCACCATGCCTTGCTTATTTTTCTTACTTTTAAAATGATGGTTGTTTGCTTTTTTTTTGTCTGCCTGTTTGTTCTCCAAAGAGAGAGAGAGAAAGTGTAAAGTTGGGTGGGTGGGAAATGAGAAGATCTGGGAGGAGTTTGAGGAGGGGAAACTGTGATCAGAATATATTGAATTAAAAATGTATTTTCAATAAAAAATAAATAGAAGATGGAAGAGAGGTAGATTGTAGGTATAACATATACATTCTCATATTTTGCAGTGTAAATTCAATAAATATTCCATTAAACTTGATAAATTAAATAATGTTATATTATTTAGAATTATAGAATTACCAGTAGATCTGAAATTGGAAAGGGTCAAAATACAGCTGCCTGTGAGATGTGAAACAGGCATGGGAAAAATAATTTGGATCATTCCAGCATGTGGAAATGTCAGTGTTACTTTTTTGTGTGTGATGAACAGTGACTTTAAGATGGGAGCTCTATTAAAGTGAGACTGAATATTTCCCCCTGGTATCTATACTCTCTATAGTCATTATGCTCCATATTGTCCACCCTGCCTTATCTCTTCCCACAGCACCACACATGCACCCTCTGCTGTGTCATGCTGTCCTCCCTCCTGACCTCTATATACACTGCTAGTACATATTTTTAATAGTTTTACTTTTCCAAGACAAGTTCTCACTATATAGCCTAGGCTAGCCTAGAGCTCACAATCCCCTTGTTTCTGTTTCTTGAATGCTAAGATTACAAGCATAAGTCATCATTCCTGGCCACATATTTTCATATTGTTTATTTTATTTGGTTTTATTTTGAGACAGAGTCTCCTTATGTAGCCCTAGAACTCACTCTATAGACCAGGCTGGCCTCATACAGAGATCCACATGCCTCAGTCTACTCCACTGGGACTAAAGACATATGTGTGGTATTGTTTACTTATTTTCTGATGGACTATGAAGTTCCTGGAATATAGGGGTCCACGAGTAATTGTCAAATAATTGTCAAATTAATGGATTTGATTGCTTAGGTTTTTTTTTTTCTGTTGTTATCTAGAGCTCCGATGCCCCCACGTCTTCAACATCCTTCAATTTCTTTCTTCTTTGAATTCCATTACCAACATTCATGTAGCAATTTATATATAGAATTCCTAGTTATGGGGTTCTGTGCTAGGCCTAGGGAGCACACAGATGAACAAGTTAGATGCAATTATTATGCAGACATGAAGTAGACAATATAGATCACAATATAGTATTTATTTGTGTATTCATATGTGTGAGTGCAGATGTATGGACACCATGGTACTCACATGGAGGTCACAGGAAAGCTCCCAGGAGTCAGTTCTCTCCTGCCACCTGGTAAGATATGGGAATGAAACTCAGGTTTTTATCAGGCCTGAGTGCAGTCACCTCTACACACAGAGTCATCTACTTGGCCCTATAGATATAAATATTACAGCACCTCAGAACATTATATAATCCTGAAAGCTCTAATTGAACTAGGCATAAAAAGTTGTGAAGAGGATAGAATGGTCTAAGACTATTCATGGTCTAAGTGTAAATATAACTGCTATATATACACATAAATAGGATACTACACATCATTAACTGCTAAGAGATAGTAAATATTAAAAGAGTAATTAAGTGCTAATTGGTGCAAACAGCAGTTGTTTAAAAATACAGAGAGGGGGCTGACAGCTAGTTCAGCAGTTAAGACTACTATCTGATTTTCCTGAGAATATGGGTTCAAGTCCTACCACCCAAATGACAACTTACAACCATACTAACTCTGGTTCCTGGGAATCCAGTTGCAGCAGGCTTTTTCTTTGGGGCCACCAACTGGTTCCCAAATCATGACATAGAGACTTCTGATTAGTTATGAATGCTTGGCCTAGCGTAGGCTCATTTCTGGGTAGCTCTTTTAACTTAAATTAACCTGTTTCTCCTTATCTACCTTTTGCCTCGGGGTTTTTACTTTTCTTCCCTCCGTGTTTGGGTTGTTGGTGGCTGCCTGGTTTCTCACCCCGGCATGTCCCTCTCTTTCATCCTCCTTCATCTCTCATTCCTTTTCCTCTTTTTCCAAGCCTAGATTCCCCCTCCTATTTATTCTCTCTGCCTGGCAGCCCCATCTATCCCTCTCCTGCCTAACTACTGGCCATTCAGGTTTTTATTAGACCAATCAGGTGCCTTAGGCAGGCAAGGTGAAACAAATGCAACACATCGTTACATAATTAAACACACATGGTTACATCATTAAACAAATGCAGCATAAACAAATGTAACACACCTTTACACAGTTAAAGTAATATTTTGCAGCATTAACAAATGTAACACATCCTTACATAGTTAAATATTCCACAACATCCAGTGACTTCTTCTGCCCTCTGTGGACACCAGATACACAGATGGTATACAGACATACATGAAAGTAAAACACCCATACACATAATAAATTCTTGAAAAAAAAATAAAAAAGGCATCAGAGACCATTACAAAAAATCATAACCAATCAAAATTCAGAGCTGTGGAACCCAATCCCAATGGATACATTTACAAAACACTTCAGTACCTAAGGCTCAGGGAATATTTCGGAAAGGGAGATGAAAAGATTCTATGAGCCAGAGGATCAGGGAGTTTGCTGTGAAACTGTGTCTCTTAGAAATGTCAGAAGCTACACTCATGAAGTCTCACCAACATGACTGCCCAAACATGAGCCAAATAAGGACGACACCAATAAATGTGCCAAAGTACATCAGGGAAAGTCCACAATGCCTCAACCCACACAAGAACTACAGGCAATTAAGGAATGTTGAGAGTGCTTATCCAAGACCCAATAGTAATCTTTAAAACATACATGCAAGTAACATTATACAGTCTAAGCATGCTATATTTAGAAATACGTATATGCATGTTAAGAAAGAAGAGGCCATGAATTTGAAAGATAGCAGGAGGGACACATAGACATATGATATAATGTAATTATATTATAATCTCAAAAAGAAAAACTTAATATACAAAATAAGTAAATTAATTAAAAGGCAGAGAAAAAATTCAGTTTGTAAGGTTTAAACATTTATCAGGGAGGTAAAATGGAGAGAAATTGGGGTGTGGAGCATTTCAAGGTAGGAGTGGAGAGAAAAAACTGGAAGATGGAATAGCAAGATGGGTCATCTGGTAAAAGCACTTGGTGCATAAGCCTGATAACCTGTATTCTGTTCCTGTAAACACATAAAGTAGAAGGAGAGAACTGACTCTACAATGTTGTCCTTTGACCCCCACATGCATATTGAGGCATGTACACACACACACACACACACACACACACACACACACACACACACACCATCACCTCTTGTTGTTTTTGCTCTTTTGGGGGCCCCACCACCCAGCTCCCAAATAAATCCCACATGGAGGCTTATTTTTACTTATAAATGTCTGGCCTTAGCTTGGCTTGCTTCTTGCCAGCCTTCCTTAACTTTAAATTATCTTCTCTCTCTTTCACCTCTGGGCTTTTCCTGTTCTCTTACTTCTGTAAATCTTACTCTTACTCCATGGCTTGCTGTGTAGCTGGGTGGCTGGCCCCTTGAGTCCTCCTCCTCCTCCTCTGGCTACTTCTTTTCTTCCAGATTTCTCCTTCTATATATTCTCTCTGCTTGTCAGCCCCACCTATCCTTTCCCCTACCTTGCTATTGGCTGTTCAGTTCTTTATTAGACCATCAGGTGTTTTAGACAGGCACAGTAACAGTTTCACAGAGTTAAACAAATGCAACATAAGCAAAAGTAACACGCCTTAAAATAATATTCCTCAACAATCACTACCACCGATAATAATAATTATTATAATAATAAAGAGTAGAGTCTGGAAGGCATGAAAGGGCAGTATAGATATACGTTCTGGGAATCCCTGCAGATATCCAAATCTTCAGTGCTCATGTGTCTTACACAACATGATATAATATTTTCTTATAACTTATTCATATTCTCTTATGTACCTGGAATCATCTCTATTACTTATAATACCTAGTGTAATGAAAATTGTTGTTATACTGTTTTGTTTAGGGGATAATGGCCAGAAACAATTCTACATGTTCATCTCAGTCATAAGCAAAAATCTTTTTGTTCATCTGTGGTTAGCTGAGCATTGCAGGCAGATCCTGTAGATCTGAGGGCTGAGTATATATTCAAACACCACTGATTTTAACTGAGGTAATATAAGTAGGTAAATATAAGGCATTGTGTTTATGCTCAGTTGTGAAAACTGTTGGCTTTTTTTTGAGACAAGGTTTCATGGAGCCCAAGCTGACCTCAAACTTGCTATGTAGCTAAAGCTAGCCTTGAATGTCTGATTTTCCTGCCTCCATTTCCCAAACACTAGGATTTCAGGTATTTGCCACTATTCTTGGCTCTGCTGTGAAATTCTTTTGAGGGTAAAGATTAAAAATTATATACTTCCATTTGGGCTACAATAATAAAACTTTGGGAATAGAATTTACTCTGACAAGTAGATGTTAAACATTCAAGTGTATCTACTATTTGTTCTGTTTTGGACTATCTCTATTTGGTAATTATTTTGACATAATAAGCATTCAATTAGCTGTTTAAACTTTATAACCGGTATCAGTACAATCATTATCAGTGCACAACAGAGAAAACTGAACCATCAGGGATTTTGTCACTCAGAGGAAACGTTATAAGCTTGGAGATAATTTACAAAACAGATCAATATGAACAGAAAAGACTGTTGGTTTTCCATTAAAATCCACTGTCCTTCTTACATAATGCTTTTGTATCCATGCTTTCTTTTGACTCAATTTCCCAGGTTCCATGCTGGCATTAATGAAATGTGACTGAGAGCAATTTGTGTACATTCCCTCTTTTCTCATTTAAACGGAAACTGCTGGGGCTGGAGAGAAGGCTCAGCACTTAGGAATACTTCCTCTTTGGAAGAGGAGGGTTTGGGTTCCAGGACCCACATGGATGACTATAACTGTCCATAATTCCAGCTCCAGAGGATCTAGTGCCTTCTTCTGGCTTCCTCCTCTGGTAGTGCACGTGCGTGTGTGCATGTACACATACATACATACATACATACATACATACATACATACATACACACACACAGAGTGTATTTATATACATGTAGGCAAAACCACTCATACTCATAAAAATAAATAAATCTTTAAAAATGCTGTCTTGTACTTTCTTTTTCTGCTTCTTCCTTTGGGCTGAAGTCTGCATATACATGCAACCTATTAAACCAAAGGGGGAAAAAAGGAAAGAAAAACTTTTTATCACTTTCCTCCTCAATGAGTGAGTTTTAGACTGTCTCAATGTTTTCTGAGAGCCTTTTAGTGTTTTAGACTCATCTAAGATCAACAGAATCTAAGTTTACATTTTAAAAAGTGATTCATGTTCATATTCAATTAAATTTTTTTCTTTCATGTGTGTATACATAATTTGGCTCTTGTGCTTGCATGGAGGTCAGAGGACAACTTGTGGAGTCAGCTCTCTCCTTTCATCAGTGGGTTCCAGAGCTCAAACTCAAGAGTCTTAGGCTTAGCAGGTGTCTTTGCCCACTGAGCCATCTGATAGGCCCCATATTCATGATAGCCATTCATATTCAGTTAGCTTAATATGTGGCAAATGAATTTTATCAGTTGATTCCTGGCCCATCAACAACCTTCCCTTTGTTCTTCCCTGACACTTCCACAACCCTCTATCTTCTTCAAATAGCTGAAATCTTGAGGCCTCTTTGTTACAGAAACATGTATTTATTTGATATAATCTGCATCTCTATTGATTTCAACTATGTTTTGCACCATTTAGGAAATATTTGCTGAACATCTTTTAAAGCAAAGCACTGTCCTAGATCTTATATATTTCCTACAGTATTTAAGGCCAGACCTTTTTTTCTCCAAGAATTATTCAGCAGAGAGAAAAATATTGGAATAAAAATAATAGATGTTGTAAGAAAGGACAGTAGATGTTATTTTTACGCTACAAACTTGTTTTTGGAAGTATCTAGCAGATAAAATAATGCTCCTGCAAGCATGTCCACATCTGAATCCCTGAGCCTGTGACTGACTTAGTGGTGTGTTTAAAGACTTTAAGATGAGAAGAGTGGCCTGAATTATCCAGGGAAGGCCAGTGTAATCACTGGGAGCTTATAAAGAAGGAGGCAACAGTCAAAGTCAGAAGAATGATAACCATGGCATAGATGAAGTTAGCAGCCAATGAACCTGGATAACTTGTAATACCTACACAAGATAAGGACTAGAATTCTGCATTGGTACACAGAAGGGAAGCGATCCTGCCACCACCTTAAGGTTAAGGCTTCTGACTACTGTGTGGTAGAGAAATTCATCTATGAATTTCTTTAAACCATCGAGTTTGTGGCCATTGATTACAGTAGCTATGGAAACTACTAAGGGGCTGTTCCATTTGGGGAAGTCCATGCCGCATGCCTCAGTGCATTTGGAAGGGAGGCTGAGCCAGACAGTTCTTTCTTCATCCCTGGCCAGCTCTGGCTTCTTTGTTTCCAGCAAAGGGCTCCATTTAGAAAACCTTCGAGTTAATGCATGCATGTGTTAACTTTGAGTTTTTCTAGGTCTTACTAAGACAGCAACTGTGTTTGATTAATTTTTGTATCCTATTTTGAGTGCTTTAGACACATATGTTCACGGGGGAAAAGGAGAGAATAGCTATGATTGTAATACAACTTGATAGGAAAGGGGTAATTGTAGGAGTAGGCGTTTTTATATGAAAGAGTAATGAGGGGAGGTGGAGGAGGAGGATTTTAAAGATGGATAAAATTCATGTTGGTCAGAAGAGGAAGAAAGCATCCTCAACAGTGGTACATTTTTATAAAGTCCCCTTAACAAATGTGATTGTAAGGCCTTGCTCTCTTGTCATGGGTACATTAACAAGATTTACAAAAACTCTGATATTGGGGCTGGAAAGATGGCTCAGTGGTTAAAGGCATTGACTGCTTTTCCAAAGGACACAGGTTCAATTTCCAGCACCCACATGGCAGCTCACAACTGTCTGTAACTCAAGTTCCAGGGGATCCATCTCCCTCACACTGACATACTCGCAGGCCAAATCCCAACACACATAAAATTAAATAAATACATACCCCCCCCCCCATACTTGGCCATATCCCACTGGCCTTGCTTATCCATAAACCTGCAGGTGGTGCACGCCTTTAATCTCAGGCAGAGGCAATCGGATCTCTGGGAGTTTGAGGCCAGCCTGGTTTACAGAGTGAGATCCAGGACAGGCTCCAAAGTGACAGAGAGAAACCCTGCCTCGAACCCCACTCCTTAAAAACAAAACAAAACAAAGCAAAACAAACACCAAATGTGATGAGTTAGTGAAAGTCAACAGATAGACAGGTTAATGAAAATACAGTACAGAAATTGGCAGGCCGAGGACCACGTGTCCTGAGGGTGACAGGAGGTAGATCCACAGTGCTCAAGAGCTAAGTGCTCCCAGACTTCGCTCCACCAGCCCGGCCCCCTTCTTGGCCTCAATCTCCACATTCACTCCTTGTCTCCTTCCGCCTCTCTAACACCTCCAGTCTTCTCTCCCTCTCGCCCTACGCCCGCCTGTTTTCCTCTGCTCAGCCCCAAGTTCCGCCATGTACGTCCTTATCTCCTTTGCTTCACTACCCCAGGCTCCTACTGCTGCTCCTCCATCTGTCCTCTTTCCTCTTCCCTAGACTCCTTAGGCCCTCTCTTCCTCCTTTCATCCCCTCCAGGCCCCGCCCCGCTCGTTAGGCCCTCTCTTCCTCCTTTCATTCCCCCTCCCCAGGCCCGCCTCCTCTCTCTCAACCCTCCCCCAGGCCCCGCCCCACTTCTTAGGTCCTCTTTTTCTCTTTTCCGCCTCAGGCCCCGCTTCCTCTCCCTTAGCCTCCCCAGGCCCCGCCCCGTTCCTTAGGCCCTCCCTTCCTCCTTCCTCCCCCCAGGCCCCGCCTCCTCTCCTTAGGCCCGCCCTTCCTCCCCAGGCCCCGCCTCTTCTCCTTAGGCCCTCCCTTCCTCCTTCCTCCCCCAGGCCCCGCCTCCTCTCCTTAGGCCCTCCCTTCCTCCCCAGGCCCCGCCTCCTCTCCTTAGGCCCTCCTTTCCTCCCCAGGCCCCGCCTCCTCTCTTTAGGCCCTCTCTTCCTCCCCCAGGCCCCGCCTCCTCTCCTTAGGCCCGCCCTTCCTCCCCAGGCCCCGCCTCCTCTCCTTAGGCCCTCCCTTCCTCCCTTCCTCCCCCCCCAGGCCCCGCCTCCTCTCCTTAGGCCCTCCCTTCCTCCCCCAGGCCCCGCCTCTCCTTAGGCCCTCCCTTCCTCCCCCCAGGCCCCGCCTCCTCTCCTTAGGCCCTCCCTTCCTCCCCCCAGGCCCCGCCTCCTCTCCTTAGGCCCTCTCTTCCTCCCCAGGCCCCGCCTCCTCTCCTTAGGCCCTCCCTTCCTCCCCCCCCCCCTCCCTCCTTCCCTCCCTTCCTCCCAGGCCCCGCCTCCTCTCCTTAGGCCCTCCCTTCCTCCCCAGGCCCCGCCTCCTCTCCTTAGGCCCTCTCTTCCTCCCCCAGGCCCCGCCTCCTCTCCTTAGGCCCTCCCTTCCTCCCTTCCTCCCCCCCAGGCCCCGCCTCCTCTCCTTAGGCCCTCCCTTCCTCCCCCCAGGCCCCGCCTCCTCTCTTAGGCCCTCTCTTCCTCTCGGCCTTCCTGGTCCTCAGGCCCCGCCTCTTCTCGCTCAGCCTTCCCTCCCCTCCCATCATCCCCCAGGCCCCGCTTTCCCCCCAGGCCCCGCCCCCACAACTCCAGCCCTCGCCTCCCCAGGCCCCGCCTCCCCTCCCTCACCCGCCCTGGCCTCCCGGGTCCCCGGTCCCCTCCTCCACTTGGCCCCCCTCTTCCCTTCTTCCCCCTCCCCCAGGCCCCGCCTCTGCTCCGTGCTGCGCCTCCCACCTCCCCCGCAGTGGGTCCCAGGGCGAACAGCGTGCTGCTGCGTCATCGCCAGTGGCCGGTTTGAATGAGGCTTGTCGCACCGGAGCTGCCGCCACCACCTCGCTTCCTCCCCGGCCGGCTCCACGAGCTGCTTCGCATCTCTCTGCCGCCCTTGTCAGACCCAGCCTCCTGCGCCGTTGCCTCCCTTCTGCCCCGCCATGCCTCTGTACTCTGGTGAGCTCCGTCCTCCCTGGCGCCGCGCCCTCGCAGCCGACGCTAGGCCTTCGCTTAGGCCCAGCCTGCAGAGGCGCGCGCAGGGCACAGCCGCAGAGGGCCACGGTGGGAAGTCGGAGTGGCGGCCGCGCGAGCAGTAGCCCAGCTACGCGTGGGAGCTTGTCCATCGTGTCCCCGAGTGGTTGGGGTGGGAGTAGCAGTGGAGACAGGGAAAATCTCAAGAGTCGTGACTCTGCAGAATAGTTCCTGTTGCTGCCCCAGTGTGCTGGGAAAGGTGAAGGTGTGTCCTGGGGCGCAGGAGACCAGGCTGGTGGAGTGTGATTGCTTTGAGCTCCTGGATGATAGCAGTGGAATGAACATGGAAGGAAGTTGGGGATGAAAGGCCTCAGGTATAAGGTTTACTTGTCTTCTGCTTGAAATTTGCTCACCATTTTGATTCTACCGCCCCCGTGGTGCCAGTTTCCGTTCTATCTCGAAGCCGATTGCAAATCAGTCTTTTTGATGCTTCATTTTAACTTCAGCATACATTGTTTTGGACTTCGAAGATGAGACATATCGTTAGCTTCAAAGTGTAGATGAATACAAATACTGGCGAGTGCCGTTTTTTTCCGGCATTTGGCAGGAGTCTTTTCTTGCTGGCTTTCCAAGGTATTGACCAAGGATCACGTTTTTCTTTAGTTAATGGACTTCGCTGTTTCTACTCTTAGTCAAAATGGCTTCCAAAAATGTGTATGGCAACTCCAATTGGTTCTGAATGTGGTTTATTGATTATCTTTGACTCTCACTTTGGCATACATAATCCTTTATAAGAGAATGATTGCTTTTAAAGAATGATATGAACCAAGAATAACAGTTAATCGTAGGATGGATTCTTTTATTCATTTATTTATTTGGAGACAGGAAAGGGTCTGCCGTGTAGGCCTATCTGGCCTGGAGCTCAAGAGATCGCCTGTCTCTGCCTCCCAATTGCCGGGATTAAAGATGTACACACCATAAAGCCTGGCGTCCTCTCCTTTATTTCTAATACTGTTCTCATTTAGTCCTATGTTATCTTTAGCTTGTTATACATTTTATACTATTTACATTTGCATACTATTTTTTTTACATTTGTATACTATTATACATTATTTTGAAACTTGTAGTCCACATTTAGTGACTAATTTTTTTTTTTTATCTCAGCAGAGTCAGCCCAATCTCTAATTTTAGGGCCAGCCTCGTCTACAGAGCGAGTTCTAGGACAGCCAGGGAACCAACACAGAGAAAACCTGTATCAAAAAACCAAAGAAAAAGAAACACAAAACAAACAACTTGTTGCTCTTGTGTTATTTAGGATCAAACCCAAGTCTTTGTGCACGCTAAGTTGAAAGGGTACCACTAAGCTGTATTCCCAGTACCTTTGCCTTTTGTTTATGATTACAATTTGTGCAACATTTGAATCTATTTTTCCTACTGCTGATAGAGTTGTCGATAATAAACAGACCAAGCAGCTTTTATTTAACTCAGGGATTACACATTGCATATACCATAAAAGGCCATATGCTACCAATGTTTCAGAATGCCATATGCTACCTTCTTTTATTTTGTTTTTGGAGACAGGGTTTCTCTGTGTAGCCTTGGCTGTCCTGGAACTCGCTCTGTAGACCAGGCTGGCCTTGACTTCAGAGATCTGCCTGCCTCTGTCTCTTGAATCCTGGGATTAAAGGCATGGACCACCACTGCCCAGCCATATGCTACCTCCCCCACTTGACCCTTATTAATAGTTTCCGGTTTCCTCTGTTCCTTTCTAATTCACTCTGGGGATTATTGCTATCTCAGACTGTATGCTAAATGTTTTTCTTGTCTGTTTTAGGAATACTTCTATTCTCTGGCTAATACCTTTGTTTTGAGATTCAACTCAAAAGTTGGCAGTGATAATTCAGAAGTTAATAATTCCTCCAAGAGATCTTTCCTGGTTGGGTTATGGTGGTTTATATCTCTGATCTCAACATTTAAAGCACCAAGACAGAAGGATCATCAATTTTGGTACAGTGTAGGCCTGTACAGGGAGACCCTGTACCAAAAAGCAAGACCAAACAGAACAATAAATAATACTTCCTTATTCAAGATTTTTGTTTAGCTGTGTGTGTGGTGGTGTACAACTTTAATTCCAATACTTGGGAGGCAGAGTCTTCCTGTGAGTTAAAGGTCATGCTGATCTATGTAGCGAGTTGTAGCCAGGGCTACATAGTGAGACCATGTCTTAAAAAAAGAAAAGAAAAGAAAATTGTTGCTCTTTGAGCCTTTAGTCTTTATAATAAACATCGTTATAACTACCACATCCTCTCTTTATTAGATTATGTTAGATTCTCTCTAAAGGTGGGTAATTAATGTGCTTGTTATTAAACCAATAATGAGGCGGGTGTGCATGCAGAATGTGTTTGGTGGTCAGAGGAATTGGTTTCTTCTTCCCCCATGTGGGTTGTGTGATTGAACCTAGGTTGTCAGGCTTAGCAACAAGTACTGTTATCTGCTGAGCTATCTCTCTGGACCCATTAAGTCAGGCTTTAACATACTCAGTAAACTGTTGATAGAATTAAGATGTGGAGTCTGGGTCAAGAATTAAAATTTTGATTCTAGAAGTTGGAACTCTGTTTTGAAATAACCATTTTTGAAAAGACAGTTTTTAGTTTTCAATGTATGTGCTTGAGTTTTTTTATTTACATATTTCAAAAGTTAGCTATTTGAAGTTGAGCAAGGCATTTTTTGTTTGTTTTGGTTTTTTGAGACAGAGTTTCTCTGTGTGGTCCTGGCTGTCCTGAAATTCACATTGTAGATCAGGCTGGCCTCCAACTCACAGATTGGCCTTCCTCTGCCTCCTGAGTGCTGGGATTAAAGGCGTGGATCACCACTGCCTGGCTCGAGCAAGGCCTTTTAATTGTGGTAAAATTTATCTTTGTGACCATTTTTTTCCTCTTTTCCTTTTGACTTGGCCTGGCTCTTAAATCTTGGGCACAAAGGGTTCTTCTGCCTCAGTTTCTTGATTAGCTGAAATTACAGGCACATGTCACATCTCAGATGTTTTTAAGTGTACATGTCACTTAAATTCTTCCACATTTTTGTACAATCATTATTTCCAGAATCTGTTCATTATCAAGTAGAGACTCTAGCCATTAAAAACATTTCCCCAAGTCTGCTTGCCCAGTTAGCCTCTGACAACCAGCCTTCTCTTAGTCTTAAAGATTTTGACTTCTTTGAGTACTTGCATAAAATAGAATCATATAGTGTTTACCCTCTTATGATTGGTTTGTCTCACCTTCCGTCCTGTCTCCACGCTTCATCTGTGTTTTAATGTATAGAAGAATTTTCTATTTTAAATGAACAGTATTTCAGAGTGGGCTTTTCCCAGCATGCCCCCTTTCCTGCCTTCTCTTTTCCCCTCCCCCTTCCATTTTTATTCCTTACCCTTTTGCCATAGGGATCAAACATAGAGCCTCATACTTGCTAGGTAAGTGCTCGACCAGTGGCCACATTCCCACTCCTTTCTCAGCTTTTGTCTGAATGATGCTGCTCTGAAGCATACCTGTAGCTATTTTGAATCCTTGCTTCTATATTTCTAGGAAGAGATTAATATGGTAATTCTGTGCTTAAACTTTTTTCTTTTTTAGTTTTTTGAGACAGGGTTTTTCTGTGTTAACAGTCCTGGCTGTCCTGGACTCACCACTTTGTAGACCTCAAACTTGAGAAATCTGCCTGTCTCTGCCTCCCAAGTGGTAGGACTAAATTCTTCTGCTACCACGGCCCAGCTCTTTTAAAAAAAAAAAATGCTGTTTTCTATAGCAACTGATATTTTATGTTCATGCCAGCTGTGCACAGGATTCTAGTTTTTATTTTCTTTCTTTCTTTCTTTCTTTGTGTGTGTGTGTGTGTGTGTGTGTGTGTGTGTGTGTGTGTGTGTGTTTTGAGACAGGGTTTCTCTGTGTAGTTCTGGTACCTGTCCTGGATCTCGATCTGTAGGCCAGTCTGGCCTCACAGAGATCCGTCTGGCTCTGCCTCCTGAGTGCTGGGATTAAAGGCATGTGCCACTGCTGCCCGGTGGATTCTAGTTTTTCTATACTCTCACTAACGCTTGTTATTTTCTGTTGTAAGAAGCATTTGTGGGGTAGGGGAGAGTGAAGTAAAAGTGTGCAGTCTGAGTTCCATCCCAGGTACCCACCCACCCACATGGTGGAAGGAGAGAACCAACTCATGCAAGTTGTTCTCTGATCTCAACATGCTTGCAATAGCATGTGCACCCCCCCATACATATACATATGCAATCAGAAATAAGTAAAATGTAAAAAAAATTAAAAGACTTTTTTTTAATGCTGTGCTTTCAGGCATGTGCACTCAGAAAGCAGAGGCAGGAGAATTGCCTGTTTGAGCGAAGTTTAAACTAAATATTAAGACTTTAAACCTCAAAACCCCAAATAATTGGGAAAAAAAAGACCATAACTATCATATGTAGCCAACATATCTTTGAAATTTTGTATACTTGAGTATCTCCTTGCTTGGGAAACCACCTTTCATTTCTTGCATACCTTTCTTATAATTTAGAATTATACTTTTTCAAAAAATGGTGTGTGTGCATGAATGCCAGTTTGCACATGTGCAGGCACACGTTTGAAGGCCAGAAGACAACTTTTGAGAGTTGGTTCTGCTTTTTCACTCTGAGATCAGGGAACTGAATTCTGGTCATCAGTCTTGTAAGCCAATCACCAAGCTTTTATCCTCTGAACCATCTCATGGGCCTAAGAATTGTTGTAACTTTTTTCTTTCTCTTTTTTGTTTTCTTTTTTTTTTCAATTGAGGCAGGTCTCATGTAGATCTTGCTGGCCTGGAACTCTGTAGAGAGGCTAGCCATGAACTCAAAGGGATTTACCTCCCCCTGCTTCTTGAATGCTAGGGTCAAAAGTATACAACCACATACCCAGCCTGAATTATAATTTCTTAACCTGTTTTGAATGCTCTTTTATTCCCTCAAGATTTTTTTTTTTTTTTTTTTTTTTTTTTTTTTTTTGAGAGACAGGGTTTCTTGTGTAGCCCTGGCTGTCCTGGAACTAGCTCTGTAGACCAGGCTGGCCTCAAACTCATAGAGGTCCGCCTGCTTCTGCCTTTGAGTGCTGGGATTAAAGGCGAGTGCCACCACTACCTGGCTGAGATTTTTTTCTCAAACAAAATAAAGGCCAGGAACTTTATTCTGGGAAATATTTCAGTGTGATCAGAGATTCACCTTAATTTACAGAGATTGTTGGAGTATGATTTAGAATACTTGGGTGGTATTTATTAACTAATTTTGTGACATTAATGGATCAATCAGCTTCTCAAGTCAGTCTTTCCCGTCCCCTCTGCTCCCTGTCCCATTCCCTTCTTTCCCCTTTCCCTTTTTTTCCTTTTCTTCCCTCCCCTCCTTTATCCTGCAGTGCTGGGAATTTAGCTCATGTGACCTGTGTGCTTGGCAGATGCTGTACCACTGAGCTGTATTCTCAGTGTACTTGTATTTATATAATGAGAAACCAAGTTAGATCCGTCAAATTTTGTTGTGGATCCATTGCATGTATATTACTCATTTAGGGAATAAAACAGTGAAGGACGTATTTTGACTTTTCTTCTTTTTAGAAGGTGGCATTGAGACAGGGTCTCTCTCTGTAGTCTTGGCTAGCATGAAACTCATAAAGATAATTTGTCTCTGCTTCCCTGCTAGGTGGTAGGGCCTAGCATATTTTCACCTTTAAGAGTTATTCCCTGAGGATTTTCTAAATTTGAGGTCTATAAATTAAAAAAGTATGTAAGTGAAAAGTAATTATGTTTTTGTTTACAGTTACAGTAAAATGGGGAAAGGAGAAATTTGAAGGTGTAGAATTGAATACTGATGAACCTCCAATGGTGTTCAAGGCCCAGCTTTTTGCACTGACTGGAGTCCAGCCAGCCAGACAAAAAGTTATGGTGAAAGGAGGGACACTGAAGGTAAAAGTGATCTAAAGTTTCATTAATACTGCTTATATAATTAATGCTAGAAACTGTGATTATTTCTAATGTAGCTTTTTTGAAGACACAGTCTTATGATGTAGCCCTGACTGGCCTGAATCTCCCTAGTTAGATCAGGCTGGCTTTGAATTCACAGATCTCCCTGTCTCTGCCTCCTGTTTAAATTGTTCTAGTGATGTTGTGTATGTGAGGAACATCATGTCTGTTTGAAAATATAATATTATAAAGTGTCACTTAAAATTTTACTCAGTAGATACCTCCAGTGGTCAGGACTATAGCGATTATAATCTGTAATGTTTGAATTTTTTTCTGTGAAGATGTTAATTTTATTTTTGTTGTGGACTAGTATAAAATGTATTTGTATATCTTTAGTAATTTCATGTACAGGGGTAGAGAATTTTATCTGTTAAAAATAGACAACCAGGAACTGGAGCGATGGATCAGTAGTTAGGAACGCTTCTTGCCCTTGCAGAAGACTTCAGGTTCGATTCCCAGCATCCACCTGGGGACCCACAACTGTAACTAGAGTCCTAGGGGATCTGATGCCCCCTTTTGGTCTCACAAGGTACCAGGCATGCAAATACATGTGTACACATAAACTATAGAATAATAAAATGCAACAGTATGGGTAATTTGTTTTTTTAAAAACCCATAGTGTATATATTTTTGTAATGTATTTTAAATGTTGAAATTGAGTTTAACATCTTCATCAGAGCCCTGGTTTTCAAATAATGGGGTACTTTTATACATTTTCCCCTCTTTTCTCCCAGTCTAAATTTTAAAGAAGACTCTCTTTCTCTTAAGAGTAATTACTTTAATCCCAGCACTTGGGAGGCAGAGGCAGGCAGAGCTCGCAAGTTCAAAGTCAGCTTGGTCTACAGATGGAATTCCAGGACAACCAGAGCTACACAGAAAAACCCTGTCTTGAAAACCAAAAAAATTTTTTTTTGGTCAGGTGCTAGAGAGATGTCTCAGTGGTTAAGAATACTGGCTGTTTTCCCAGAGGACCTGGGTTCAGTTCCCAGCACCCACATGGCAGCTCACAATTCCAGGGGATCTGGTACCCTCATATAGATATACATGCAGGCAAAAACACTGATGCACATTAAAAACAATTTAAAAAAGTAATTGCTGTCTAACTTCTATCTAGGGATGGGAGGAAAAAATATTTACTTAAAAGGAGAGGAAAGCTATTTTCCCCTTTAGTTCCTTTGGAATAACCACAGAAACTCTATAGTAAGAGTTCAAGCTTAGCAGCCTTTGATGAAAGGCCACAAAAATGTTCTTTTTTTTTTTTCTCTTGTTTATAATGCCACATAAGGATAGCAGAATTTTTTTTTTTTTAAAGATTTATTTATTTATTATGTATACAGTGTTCTGCCTGCATATATGGCTGCAGGCCAGAAGAGGGCACCAGATCTCATTACAGATGGTTGTGAGCCACCATGTGGTTGCTGGGTATTGAACTCAGGACCTTTGGAAGAGCAGCCAGTACTCTTAACTGCTGAGCCATCTCTCCAGCCCCAGAAAATATTTTTGTTAGGTTTGATATGACATTGTGAAAGAACTACCTGCCCTGTTTGTTGGGTATAGATATAGATGTTGATGAAAACTTGTTTACTTCCCAAATTCTATGACCCTTTGTCCTTCAAAGACTTGGATAAATAGTTTGTGCTAAGCTGTGTTCTGTTAGTATAATTTGGACTGTTGCAGAAAATACTAATTAAAAAAAAAAAACCTGACTAATAATAATTAACATTTATTGCATATGTCTTCTATACCAGGCTTTTATGATTTTTCATTACTTTTCAACTGTTATAATTTATATTTTAAAGTTAAGGGAGCAGAGCATCAGAGCTTTAAGTAAAAGTATGTGATATATACAAGTCAAGCAAGTCTGGATTGAATTTCTGGTTTTGGGGCAGGCATGTAAATTTTATTTTGAGATAGCTTCAGATTTAATAATTGTGCAGAGGTGGTTAAACATTTTTGTTTGTCTTTGAAATAGGATGATGACTGGGGAAACATCAAAATGAAAAATGTAAGTATTAAGAACACTCATTATAATGAAATGACCCAATTATTTCACCAAAATAAATCCCAAAGCCCCCTTTAAATGTGTATTTCTAGTTATTCAGCACCATTTATTTATAATTCTTTTTTGTTTTTTCCCCAACTGATTCATTTTAATTTTCTTGAAAATCAACTACAGGTCTATCTGTGAGCTCTGGTCTCATTGATCTAGTTGTTTTAAAGTTATACTAGTATCATGTGGTCTTGATAACAAAAGCAAATGAGTGTGAAAAAAGGTACTGTGAGTTCTCTACACTTTTTTCTCTTTTCAAAAATATTTTTGAATTCAGTTAAATTTTTTTTGTTTTGTTTTTCGAGACAGGGGGTTTCTCTGTGTAGCTTTGCGCCTTTTCCTGGAACTCACTTGGTAGCCCAGGCTGGCCTTGAACTCACAGAGATCCGCCTGCCTCTGCCTCCCAAGTGCTGGGATTAAAGGCGTGCGCCACCACCGCTCGGCTGAATTCAGTTAAATTTTAGAAGAAGTCATTTCTTTCAAGTTGACTTTGTTTGAAAATACACAGACCTTTAGGCCAGTTTGGAGAGTATGAATCTACATTTGAGTACTAAATCTTGAGTATTGTATACTTCCTATTTTGTTTAGGTCTTCATTTTGTCATAGCAGAGTTGTAGTGTTTTAGTATAGAGACTGCCTGGCTTTTGTTAGATTCTAAAAATTTTTAAAAATGATTTTATTCATTTTTACTTTATGTGCATTGGTGTTTTGTTTTGCATATATGTCTGTGTGAGGGTGTTGGACCCCCTAGAACTGGAGTTAGACAGTTTTGAGCTGCCATGTGGGTGCTGGGAATTAAACCCATGTCTTCTGGAAGAGCAGTCAAGTGTTTTTAACTGCTGAGCCATCTCTCCAGCCCCAGATTCTAAGAATTTAATATTCTGTTGCTGTTGAAAATATTTTTAAAAATTGTCTTGTAATGTTCATGGGTAGCATTTAAAAATAAAATTGATTTTTTTCTGTTTATTTTTATTCTGTGACCTTAATTCACTTGATTGTTCCAGTAATGTTTTTGGAAATTGCTTTGAGGTCTTTACTTACACAGGGATAGAAACTGCAAATAATGAGTTTACTCTTCCCTTTAGTCATGGTGACTTTTATTGAGTTGCAATTGATAAACAATGACTTCTGGTTTTGATTTTTGTTCTTTTCTCCTAAATTCTTGTTAGAATTTTTAGTATACTATTAAATAGAAGATAGTGAAAGTGAACATTTTATTTTAATTCACTAAGATTTAAAATTATGAATGACTGTTAAATGGTGTTAAGTCCTTTTTCTGTTTGTTAAAAATGATCATTTGATTTTTCTTTTCTTTTATACTTTGTTCAATTTCACTGTCACCTATCACCCATCCTCTGGTACAGGGGATGGAACCTTGGGTCTTGTGCATGCTAGGCAAACTCTTTACCATTGAGGTGTATGCCAACGGTATTCTCATTGATTCTCAACCCACCCCCATCATCTGATATTTCTAAATGTTGCTGGGGCAGACTCTGAACTCCTGGGCTTAGGCAGTGTTGCTTCAGCCTCAAAAATGGAATGAACAATGTGTATCTGCTGGGTATGGTATACATGCCTTTAATCCTAGCACTCTGGAGGCAGATATAGGTAGATCTCTGGAAGGTCCAGATCAGCCGGGGCTGCATAATAAAGACTGTGTCAAAGACAAAAAAGTGTGCAATTAACCCCAAAGTGTTGTGGGCTATATTCATTGATATTTACCATATTGAGATATTAAAACTGAGATATTTAAAATATTTGTTCTTATAAAAATAATTAAAAATGGAGTTGGTAATTGGCTTTGTGGGTAATGGTGCTTGCAGCCAAACCTAGGGACCCGAGTTTGATCCCTGGAACCCACATGGTGGAAGGAGAGACGTGACTTCTGCAAATTGTTCTCTGACATTCACATGTGGTACATACAAACATACTCGGACACACACTCTCACTTACACACATAAATACAATTAAACATTATAAATAAGTAAAAAATTGAGAAAAGGACCTAACCCAAGTTCTGACTCAGCATTTGTAGGAGTGATTATCTTCAGTACTAGCGTCACTCGGGATTATAACAGTTTTAAGGCTTTTATTATAATACAGAGTATCAGCAGTATTCAGAGGTAGAGATTTAATAAAGTATTTTACTTTTTTTTTCGAGACAGGGCCTTACTATATAGTCCTGGATGGCCTGGAATTCTCATTGTAGACCTTGAACTCACAGATTCATCTGCTAGGCTTGAAGGCATGTGCCTCCAGGCTGGGCTGTGAAAATGTTTGTGAGTTGATAATTTTGAAAGTATCCCTGGGACCAGTGGAATTTCATGGACAGCACCTAGAGTACTGTAACCGTTTGAGAGGAAGACATATTTACCTCCTTAATGTATTGCTAGGTTCCATTTCTTAATTAGGATGTTTGAAGTAAGATCATGAGGCATGTTAGCCTTCATTTTTATATTGATTTATTTACTTGAGACAGTGTCTCAAATAGCTCAGGTTAGCCTTGAACCCTGTATGTAGTGGAGGATGGCCTTGAACTGATTTTCTTGCCTGTGCTTCCTGGTACTGGGATTGGAGGCATGTGCCACCACACCTGGCTAGTGTGTTTCTATATATATAATGTATATATGTATATGATATATATAATATATATGTATTATATATATATATATATATATATGGTGATATTTTATTTGTACTGAAATGTAATTTTAATTTTATGTTAATAAATAAAGTTGCCCTGGGGTCAGAGCTATTAGAGCCATAGCAAGAGCGTGATGGTTAGAAGAGCTAGGTAGATTTCTGTGTGTTCAGGGATACAGCCAGTATTGGAGACATATGCCTTTAAGACCTGGAGGGCGGTACTTACAGGCAGTGATGAGGCAGTCATGTGGTTGGGTTTAGAACCAATGAGAAGGCAGAATAGAAAGACTATTTAAACACAGACAAACAGGAAGTAGCTCTCTCTCGGGGAAGTTAGGAGCACTGCAGGAGGTAAGATTTTATCTCTGAGCTCTGACCTCTCGGCTTTCTCTCTTTTACATTGGCTCTGTGTTTTTTATTTTAAAAAGACGATTGGATACATCTACATATATAAATAAAAATGTATTTCATTTTATTGTCAGAATTATGCTAAGCTCATTAAGAGAGTTGGAGAAGTATTTCTCTTTTTTGAGTGACTTAAAGATTAGATGTTCTTTACATACATGAAATACTTTACCAGTGAGTTCTTTTGGACTAGGACAACCTTGTGGGAATTTGTGTGATTAGTTTTAGTTTCTTTAACAGACTTACATTTTTTTTTTTTTTTTTTTTTTTTTTTTTTTTTGCTTTTTTCTTATGTTAGTTTCAGTGAGGATATTTTCAGGGAGTGAGGAGAACATTGAGCATCAGTCCTTGCCTTCCACTGTGTTGGAGACAGGGTCTCTTTGTTTGCTACTGTGTAAGCCAGGCCAGTTGGTCCCTTGAGCTTCTGGGAATTTTCTTGTGTCTCCCTCCCTTCTTGCCTAGGAACACTGGAATTAGCGATGCGTGCTACTGTGTCTGGTTTTAACATGGGTTTGGTGATTCAAACTTAGGTCCTCATGCTTGCATGGCAAGTTCTCTACTTAAGTGAGTTGTTTATCTTCCCAGTCCTAGGGGGTAACTTTAAAAGACCTACTATGCCATAGATTTGCAGATCATCCTACTTCTGTCTCCCAAGCTTTAGGATTAGAACCTATAGGTGTGTGCCATCATGCCTAGCTTAATATTCTTTCCTGTTTCCTTACTGATTATTAATGGTATATTTAAATATTTGTTTCATTAGACAGCTTTGGAAACAGTTTGATTAGTGATGGTTTAGTATTGCTTTGCTATTGTATCATATTAAAAAGTCCACAGAGATTCCCCAGATCCACTCATCCTATGTTTCTCTTCAGAAAAGAGCAGGCCTCCCAAGCATATCAACTGAACACGACATAATAAGTTACAATAAGATTAGGCACATACCTTCATATCAAATTTGGATGAGGCAACCTAGTAAGAGGGAAAGGGTACCAAGAGCGAGCAAAAGAGTCAGAGACAACCCGCACTCCCACTGTTAGGAGTTCCACAAGAACACCAAGCTACACAACCATAAGGTATATATAGAGGACCTAGCTTAGACCCATACAGGCTCCCTGATTGTTACTTCGGTCTCTGTGAGCCCCTATGATCCCTGCTTTGATTCTGTGGACTATGTTCTTATGGTGTCCTCGACCTGTCTGGCTCTTACAATCCTTCTTCCTTGGTGTTCCCTGAGCCCCACCTAATGTTTGGCTCTAGGTCTTTGCATCTGCTCCCATCAGTTGCTGGATGAAACCTCTGATGACAGTTGGGCTAGGCATTGATCTATGAATATAGTAGAATATCATTAGGAATCATTCACTTTTTTCATGTTTGGTTCTATCCTGGGTCTATGGACTCTCCAGCCTCTGGTTCCTGGCCATCCAGGAAATGTTAGGCCTGGGTTCCCTCTCGTGGTGTGGGCCTCAAGTTGGACCAGTCATTGGTTTATTGTTTGTTTTTTTTTTTTTTTTTTTTTAATATAAGTCTTTTATTGTCCCAAAAGATACCCCAAATCATACTTAAATGAAGAATCTTGTTTCTGGAGCAGGGTAACTGAGGTCTTACTCATCAGCCTGCTGCGCTGTTCCCTTTTCAGACACATAGATACCATCCAAAAACTTTCTGATATTCTTGTTTTTAACTGTCGTGGCTTGCTGAATCAGAGCCGCTGAATTTGAAACAAGTTCAGTATCATTCCCTTCAAGGATTAATTCATACTTCTGGGCTCGAGAAACAGAACAAGCAACGCCTGTCCTCATCCGAACCCTGTGGATGTATTTTTCACCCAAGAAATTTCAGATTTCAACCAAAGACCCATTCTCCTGAATAACGACGTTGATGGGGAAGTGGGTACACACAGACCTCATCTTGTAGCAGAAGCCCAGTGTAACACCCTTGATCATGTCTGAACGTGACTGCAGATGGTACGGACAGTGGCCAGTTCCTTTCTGTGACCCCACCATTTGTCAACCCGGAGCCTCTTCTTCTTCCCGAGGAGACTCAGCTCTACATTGATGTGATTGAAGTCCCTCCGGAGGGTTCCTCGGGGGCCCTTCACAATGACCATGCGCCCCTTCAGAGTGATGTCCACATTTTCTGGAATGTCGACCGTCTGATTGCTGAGAATGGTCTTCATTCTCGCAGTAGATGGGCAAAGAGAGCTTATTGTTTTTTTGAGACAGGATCTCACTGTGTTACTATAGCTGTCCTGGAACTTGCTCTGGAGACCAGACTGGATTAGAAGTCAGAGGACCCATGCCTTGGCCTCCCAAGTGCCGAGGTTAAGGGTTGTGCAATGGTGCCCAGCTCATAGATAACCTTAAGGTTATAGGTTTGCTCATCTTACTAAAGAAACACAGGCCCTTTTAAAGTCACTCCTCCAGCTATCACCAGGACTCTGTTTTGTGTAGATTGACCCTTTTTTGGCTAGGAGAACCATGCTGTAGTTTGAATTCTTTTGAGTTTCCCTTTAATGAACATAACATTGTCAGCTTTTAAGTATTTTCATGAACTTATCTCTTTTGTAACAGGGAATGACTGTACTAATGATGGGGTCAGCAGATGCTCTTCCAGAAGAACCCTCAGCTAAAACTGTCTTCGTAGAAGACATGACAGAAGAACAGTTAGCAACTGCTGTAAGACACCAGATTTTATGTTGGGTCACTACTTTTTGAAGGACAGTTATTAAGATGTCTTCCAGAAAGTAGTATCTGAAGGGTTTGATTTAATTATTAATATTGATGTATGTTAGCAATGAGCAGAATTTTAATATTTTTGAAACGAGCTTAAATTTGTCCTATAGACAGGTCATCATAAAACTCAGGAGTTCCTTGATATTGTATACTTTGATTATTATAGCTTTTCTTCATTACAAGTGGTTTTAACTTAAGCTTAATTTCTATTTAGCATTAAATATAGCATTCCTAATTCAGGGCTTACGCTTTTATACTTCAAAGCTATGAGATATTAAGGACTAATTATTTTGCAGGTGAAGGTGTTATGCAATGCACACAAATATACAAATATGAATTGATATAATGTTGAAATATTTACTAATGAGAAAACAGGATCAAAGAAAAGCTTAAATGATAAGATATTTAAATTCTTAAAAATCTTCCATGTTAAATACAGTTTTTTTTTTTTTTTTTAAATGGTACTGAGGATCAAACTAAGGGCATTCTAAAGCAAGCACTCTCCCACCGAGCTATGGCCTGGCTTGTATTCCAAAAGTCAATGCAAAATCAATATAGAAAATAGTCAAGATTTGTCAAATTAAAATAAACACACACCTAGTACTATATACATCTTTTGGAAGTGAAGGGATCTTTGAGACTGAGACTCACTGTGTTGCCCAGACAATCTTGGATTCATGATGCCTTTCTTTTGACTATTGAGATTGCAGGCATGCACTACCAAGCCCAACTCATTTGTGTGTTTGTTTTTGTGTGTGTGTTCTGAAGTCTTTCTATTGCATGTTTTCCTACCTGTTTTCTTGCCAAGCCTGTAAACGATGTAGAACTGATAGGCTTGTGCTCCTGTTTTTTAGAAGAGAATTAAAACAGAATTGTTGCCAGCATGATGCAAGTAGAAATTTTCTGTTAGGGGAAATGAAAGAACACTGTTTTAGTGTGAAGTTAGAATATTAATTGATAGGGCTGGTAAATGATTCTTGACTCAGTGTCAACTTTTGTGACTTATGTATGCCATGTCCTTTTATAAATGTGTTAATCCTACTCCATCCCCTTTTATCAGATGGAGTTACCATGTGGATTGACAAACCTTGGTAACACTTGTTACATGAATGCTACAGTTCAGTGTATTCGTTCTGTGCCTGAACTCAAAGATGCCCTTAAAAGGTAAGATGGAAAAAAACTGGTTTAATTCTCTGGATAAAGGTTGTTCACTTTTGGATGAGTGGCACTACTTTCTTTCATAGCGTCTTCACTAGGATACTTATTATACCAGGTCATTCTTAATGCACTCATGGTTTTTATTCACAGAATTGTAATTGTACAACTGTTACTGCACAAAGTTTTGGAAACCTCCCTTCTCTTAAGAAAGGAAATGTTGCCAGTTATGGTAGTGCGCACCTTTAATCCCAGTATTAAGGAGGAAGAGGCAGGTGGATCTCTGGGCTCAAGACTAGCCTGGTCTGTATTATGAGTTCTGGGCCTATCTCCAATAAATAAATGAATGAATGAATGAATGAATGAATGAATGAATGAATGAAAGCAAGAAGGAAGGAAGGAAGGAAGAAAGGACATGTATACCCACTGGTAGTCACTTTTATTTTTCCACTCACCTTCAGCAATTAATTTACTTTCTACTTGATAAATTTGCCCATTTGGGCACATTTCATATACATATAACCATATAATTAATATGTGGTCTTCCAGTTGGCTTTATTCATTTTGCATAATAATTTCAAAGGTTCATTCATGCAGAATATGTATTATTCTGTTACTGTTTCATAGTATACATATAAAATTTTATTTATTCATTCTGTTGGTAGGCATTTGGATTGTGTCCACTGTTAGGAATAATGCTGGTGTGGACATTGTGTTACTTTCCTAATGCTGTGGTAGAATACGATGACCAAACTAGCTGCTTAAGGAAGAGAGAAAGGGTTTATGTAGGAGATGCAGCTTAAAGCGTTGGAACAGCTTTTGTTAAACAGGCAAAGGAAGAAAAGGCTGGAATGGATGTTGTCTAACAACCTGGTGATCTTTTTGCTGTTCTGTGAGCCAGCCTTCCTGAATCCCCCAGTATCCTGAGCTTTGTTTAGGCTTTTATTCTGAGCTTAGTCTCTCAGTGAAGGGAACCCATCCTTATGAGAGATCCCATATACTTTGCATGCTTCATCAATAGACTGTATCCTTATGCTTATCACGGATCCTCCCTAGGCCCTGGCCCTGAGCTCTGTTTATCAGCCAGTAGAACTTATTCTTACTGTAAAGGTCACATTGGCTTTGCTACTTTGCAAGGAGTTTCTATGTAGCTATATCTAAAGCTTTGTTGTGATAATTGTCACTTGGAAACCTTTTCCAAATTTTTACTGTGCTTAATTGTGTAAGAAAAATAAACCCCGAAGTCAGGCTCTGGACGTTTTGACCCAGCACCTGCTAAAGTGCTGACCCTGAGTTCCATTCTTCCCTCATTTCCCTGCTGTCCATGAGGCTTGCACTGTCCCTGCCATGTTTATTTTGGCTTACAGTTCCAAAGGAATGGTGGATACTCCATGGTGGTGTAATGGTGGGAAAGGTGTGGCAGCAGGCAGGCATGGTTGCAGAAGCAGGAACCTGGCTGATCACCTTTATTTGTACATAAGAAGCAGCAGGGGAATAAGAAGTGATACAAGTGATACTCTTTTTTTGTTTTGTTTTTCGAGACAGGGTTTCTCTGTGTAGTTTTGGTGCCTGTCCTGGATCTCACTCTGTAGACCAGGGTGGCCTCGAACTCGCAGAGATCCGCCTGGGTCTACCTCCCGAGTGCTGGGATTAAAGGTGTGTGCCACCAACGCCCAGCTGAGAAATGAAATTTTTTTGCCAAGAGCCTGCACCATTTTCCAGCAGTGGAAAAAGGCGCTTAATTTCTCCACCTGTGTTCAGTACAGTTACAGTCTGAAGTTGATTGCAGGCATCCTACAGGTGTGAAGTGGTGACTGATTATATTCTCATTTATGTTTCTAATGTCTAATGATGTTGAGCATCTTTTCAGGTCTTTATTGGACATTTGTATATGCTTTGAAAATATCTATTTAAATCCTTGGCCTGTTTTTGAGTTATTTGCCCCTTTTAAAAAAAATTCAGTGGTAGTTTTAAAAATATATTCTAAATTGACTTACCAGATAATTTGCAAGTACTTTTTTTCTGTATTCTTAATTGTTTAACTTTGTGGGTAGTGTGTTTATAGCACATTAAGAAATACTTTAATGTAGGAGCTAGGGAGATGGCTTGGTGGCTGACTATGGTTGGTATGCATGCCTGATAACCTGAGTTTGGTCTCTGGAACCTATGTAAATGGACAGATAACAGTGGCATGTGTCTGTAATCCAGCACTCCTATGGCCAGATGGGAGGTACAGAGACAGACAAATTGCTTGGAAGCTTACAAGCCATCTAGCTGGAGTATGCTATGAGACCCTTCCTCAGCAAACTCGAAGGAGAGAGTGAACTCCCAAATGTCCTCTGATCCTCACATGAGCACTGTGAGGGCATATCCTCATATGAGTGCACACAGAGCACATTTAAAAACATTTTAATGTAGTTGAATTTTATTTCTTATTTTATCTCATACTTTTGGTGTTATGTTAGAAATTAACTGTGTACTATAACATTATAAACATTTATACTATGTTTTTTGTTTGTTTTGTTTTGTTTGAGACAGGGTCTCTGGCTTTCCTGGAACTCATTATAGGTTGGTCTTGAAACTTACAGATATCCACCTGCCTCTACCTCTGCTGGGTTTAAAGGTGTGAACTACCACTCTTGGCCACATTTCCTTTTTTAGGGAAGAGAAATTTTTCATTGAGGAATTTTTTCCATCAGTTTTTATGTATGGTAGGAGGTAGATGTCTTACTTCATCTTTTTTCGCATATAGATAATATAGTTCTTCCAGCATTGTCAAACTGTTCTAACTCATTCAGTTGTCTTAGCAGCTTTGTTAACACTACTTTATATCTGGATTTTTAATTTTGTTCCCTTAACCTGTAGGTTTAATTATGCTAGTTGAATGGTAGTTTTAAAAAAGAATGAAAACTTTGTTTTTATATTCCATCACACAAGTGAATGAAAGTCATACGTTTTGAGAACCTATGAATTAGTCTGTAAATCTCTTCTCAGTGAGTATAAATTAAAAAATAGTAGCGGCTAGAGAGATGGCTCAGCAATTAAGAGCATTTAACTGCTCTTGCAGAAGATCTATATTCACTTTCTAGCACCCACATGGCAACTCATAGCTGTCTGTCTGTAACTCCAGTTCGAGAGTCCGACACCCGTGTGTGATGTACATTCATATATGCAAACAAAACACTCATGCACATAAAGTAAAATATATGAATCCTTAAAAAAATTCCATAGGGGCCAGTGAGATTTCTCAGTTGGTAAAGATGCTTGCTGTATGACCTGAGTTCAATACCCAGGACCCACATGTGGAAGGAGAAAACTGATGCCTGACAGTTGTCCTCTCTCAGCTGTGGCATGCATGTGCGTATATGTGTGTGCGCGCGCGCACACAC
Source organism: Peromyscus leucopus (assembly GCF_004664715.2). Classification (NCBI taxonomy): domain Eukaryota; kingdom Metazoa; phylum Chordata; class Mammalia; order Rodentia; family Cricetidae; genus Peromyscus; species Peromyscus leucopus. The sequence continues at coordinate 570,290 of NC_051079.1, read as the reverse complement.
ACACATTATAATAATAATAGTTGTTTGTATGATGGCGATTGGGAGCCTTTATTGAAAGATTTTAAGGAGAATAGAAGCATTCAAATTATTCAGTTCTTGAAACTGGCAGATATTTTATTCTTTAGTACTTTTTTCACTTTTATTTTTACTTAGAAATATGACCTGATACAATCATAGTAAGCTTTTTGTAATTTTTCAAAAGTCTACTTTTTTTTTTAAACCTATTTCTCTTGGTGTAAATATCCTAGATCAAAATTGTTTCTTCAGTAGTTAATAGTTATTTCTCAAAGGTTTCTAGGCCTTTCTGGTCTTTTTATATTAATAGTTACTGGTTTTCTTCTTTATTTTATTTTTCTAAGTGTTCTTAGAATCTAAGAGTTTATTTCTTCTAATCTGTGGTGCTCAGTTGGGCACTTGGACTAAATTAGAACTTTCAGGTCTGATATTTATAATTTTTAAAGTATTATTTTATGTTGTATGAGTGTTTTTCCTGCTTGTATGTTTGCACCACAGGTGTTCCTGATTCCCTTGGAGGCCAGAAAAGGGCATTGGATTTCCCGAAACTAGAGTTATGATTTTGAGCTGCCATGTGGGTGCTGGGAATTGAACCTAGGTCCTCTGCAAAAGGACTTCTAAACCACTGAGCCATCTCTCCAGCCCAAAATCTTTACATCACTTTTTTAAAGTTTCTAATATTTTTATCTGCATTTTACTTTTAAAAAGTTGTATGCTGTGGATTGGGACAGACTTCATTGTGCCCCTAATCTGTTGCCACTGGCTGGTTCACTCCTTGTTTATTATGACCTTCCAAACAGTGCTCTGCCCTCAAGTTTTGTGTATTGGTCCTACTTGGATTTCTTTGAGAATCTGAAGTAGTCTTACAGATGTTTCCTGCCCTCCACTCCATTTGACCCTATAAATTAAAAAAAAAAAAAAAAAAAAAAAAAAAAACCGCAAAAAAGCAACAAAAACCCCAAAAAAGGAAATCCCAAAAAACTATAGTTTTGAAAGTTAGAAACAGATGACAGGAAAGCAAAGCCCTTGAGTTGGAGGTAATTTAATATCTTTCCTGTGCCCTCTTTCATCCTATTTAAGTAAGCAAAGTGCTTTTATGTTTTTAATTTTTTTTTTTTTTGGCTTTTCTGTTTCTCGAGACAGGGTTTCTCTCTGTATATCCCTGGCTGTCCTGGATCTCGCTCTGTAGATCAGGCTGACCTCGAATTCACAGAGATCCACCTGCCTTTGCCTCCCAAGTGCTGGGATTAAAGGCGTGAGCCACTGTTGCCCGGCTGTTTTTACTATTTTTAATTATGTGTCTGTGTATAGGTGTACACACGTGAGCACAGGTGTCCACAAAGGCCAGGGGAATTGGATCTGACTGGAACTGGAGTTACAGATGGTTGTGAGCCTGCTGATGTGGATACTGGAAACTGAACTCGGGTTCTCTGGAAGAGCAAGCAGTACCTGCTCTTAACCACTGAGCCATCTCTGCTTTTATGTTTTTAAATTAAGACATACTTTACATCTACAGGGATACATTCCATATATGTTTGATTTGATTGTTTATTTTTTTCCTTGTTGAATTTGATTGTTTTTGAGAGATGTGAATACTCCGTAATCTATTTTTCCTTCCAAACTAGAACATTTCATATTCCAGAAGTTTTATGCTTTTTCACCAGTTAATAATCCTCATTCACTCCAAGTACATCCATTGACTTCAGATTTCATGTTACTTTGCAGTTCTGGAATACAAATGGATCATGCAGGCTTTCCTTTTTGGTTTAGTTTTTTACCACACCTAATGTTGAGATTTGTCAAGGTTGATCATACTTGTTGTTCTGGTTGGTCTCTTATTAGTTATTCTGTTGGATGTGTTGTAGGAATGCCATGTTTTACCATAGAGAATTTGTCATGAATGGAAATTGAGATTCTTTATAATGAGGTAATGTGTGAGCATCATTTGGGTGCTTCATGTCCTGTGCTGTTGTAAATTAACTGAGCATCATAAACCTAAAGGGAAAGTAGAAACTCAACTAGAACCTTGATCTCCCAGTGACTGTTTCATATTAGATGAATTAATGCTGAAAGTAGGTATATGGCTTTGACTCCGAGCAAAAAAAAAAAAGCTTTTAAATTTAAGTAGCTTTTTAAGGTCCAGGAAAAAATACTCTGAGAAATTTGAATTCAAGAGTATCTTAATAAGGTCTTTTAACTAATTTCCTCTCATTTAAATTTCAGGATGAATTTAATTGTGTTGTTATACTTAATGTTCCTAGGTATGCAGGTGCCTTGAGAGCTTCAGGGGAAATGGCTTCAGCACAGTATATTACTGCAGGTCAGTATGTATACTGGGAGGGGCTGTCCTGTTCAATCAATGTTATATATATATGTATATAGGTATGTGGGTATGTGCACATGTAGAGGTCAGAGGAACAACTTTTGCAAGTGGGTTCTCTCCTTGGACCATGTGGGTCCTAGGGGAATTGAATTAACATTTATTTGTTAGGCAGTAGGTACCTTTACTTCTTGAACCATCTCTCCAGGTAAAGCCATAGTACATCTTTTATTTAAAAAAAAAAAAAAAAAAAAAAAAAAAGGGGGTGGGGGTGGTAGGCCTGGTGCCCTAAGCCTTTAATCCCAGTATTTAGGAGGCAGAGGCAGGTGGATCTTTGTAGATTCCAGGATAGCTAGGGCTACATAAAGAGACCATGTCACAAAACAAATGAACAAACAAAGAGCAACATTTTTTTTTTTTTTTTTTTTTTTGGTCTGTCACTTCATTCATATGGAGTATCTTTACCCTTGCATTAAATAATTTAAAATGTATCCAGATTACAAACCAATGATGTATTTTTTTTTTTTTTTTTTTTTGAAAAATAAACCTTTGAAGTGGAGCTAGGCATGGTAGTACATGTCTATAATTCCAGTATGGTACAGTCCGAGGTAGGAAGATTGCAAGGCCAAGGGTAACCTAGAGTATAAGCAATAGAAAGACCTTGTCTTTAAAAGAAGTAAAATAACCTTCCGGGTTTTTCTTTGTTTGGTGTATGTTCATGTAGTTGCATTTTTGTGTGTTGTGTATTAGTACATGTCTAGCCCCAGGGGTCAACCTCAGGTGTTGTTCTTCAGGAGCCATCTATCTTTTTGTTTGGGACAAGGCCATTTCATTGGCCTAGAGCTTGCCAATTGGGTCTTGGTGGTCATTGAACCCAGGGATCTACCTGTTCCCACCTCCCTAGTGTTGGAATAACAAGTGTATACCAGTGTCTCCAGCTTTTTTATTGGGTTCTGGGAGTTGAACTCAGGCTCTTATGCTTTTATGGTACAAACTTTATTGACTGGGTCATTTCCCCAGGTCAGACCTTTTGATTTTTTTGTGTTGTAATTTTGTTTGCAGGTTCTATTAGTTAAATCTCTGAGAATGACATTAGGAAGCGACAGAAATAAGTTTTAGTAGTGTTGATGTGATTATTATTAAAAAAAAACTTAGTTGATGTTAATAAATATTTATGAGAATAAATCTAAATTACTATTTGTGGTGCTAAGGATTGAACCTAGGGCCTCATGTAAGCTAAGTGTGTCCCCTACTCTAAGCTATTTGATACTCTCTAAAGGCCAGATATCATGTGCTTCTTTACTATGGGAGAAGAATTTGACATTGCAATTAATGAATAGCTCCCACTTTATTATTTAGACAGGATGTCACCATGTAGTCCAAGTTGGTCTTGAACTCAAGATCTCATTACTATACCTTCTTGAGAAATGGGATGATAGGTGCATACCACCATGCCTGACTAGAAATGAGTCATCTCATAAGTAATTGGATTAGATAAGGTTTTATAGCTGTGCTATTTTTCCTCATAAGTTTTATTTAAATGTAAGTCATGTCATACAGTCACCCATTTGAAATGTGTCCATCATTGTTCATTGTGTTGTATAATTTCAGAACATTTTCATCACTACAAAACAACTATATATTAAATATGTTACTGTTTTCCTAAATCTCTATTTGTTTTCTTTTTAAGCCCTTAGAGATTTGTTTGATTCCATGGATAAAACTTCTTCTAGTATACCACCTATTATTCTCCTGCAGTTCTTGCACATGGCTTTCCCACAGTTTGCGGAGAAGGGTGAACAAGGACAGTATCTTCAGCAGGTAATCAGGGACAGGTTTCTCTTATTTTGTAAATGAAAAACTTAGATTATCTTTGTGTGCGTGCGTGCGTGCGTGCGTGCGTGCGTGTGTGTGTGTGTGTGTGTGTGTATGTGTGTAAATGTGGGTGCACACATGTTACAGTGTGTATTTGGTGGTCAGAGGACAACCTCTGTGTTGGTCTTTGCCTTAAGATAGGCACTCTTGTCTGCATGGACTCCAGGCTAGCTAGCCTACAGGCTTCTGGGGATTCTCCTCTCTACTGGAAGGAACTAGGATTACAAAGGCTCAAGCTGCACATCTGACATTGACATGGGTTCTGGGAATTCAGACTCGGGTCCTTAATGCTTGGACAGCAAGTACTTTCCCCACTTTTTCATCTCTCTGACCCAGAACTTAGGTTTTCTGCACTCAGTATAGTAATTGAAATACAGTTGGGAACACGGGGATTAGTCTGCTCTTGTTCACATAATTATCTCTTGCTCATAGTTGTGGCTATCATCTTAGCTGATCTTGATGTTTTTAATCCATGTATGTTTTGTCACACAGGCTCTGGTGTCCTTTTAAAAATTCAAATAAGGGGAGGGGTAGAGTTAACGATTAAGCACTGCCTTAGCATAAATGAAGCTCTGGGTTTGATCTTTAGCTCCCAAAATAGATAAATTAAAAATAAGTGGGCTTTGAGGCTGGAAAGATGACTCTCCTTGTATCCCATTTTTTAAAAAATTGATGAGCATTTGTTGCTTTTCCAGAAGACCCAAGTTCTCTTCCCAGCATCCACGTTGGGTAGCTCACAACTGTCTTAACTACAACCTCAGGGGAACATGCTCTTGTGCTCTCTGTAGGAACTCACTGTGTGGCATACACTCACACATGCACATGTACACACAAAGCAAAAAAGTGAATATTAAAGAATGGCACTGTGTTGGTTCTTGTTGGTAACTTAGAGTAGTTTTATGCTCCAGTCTAAACCCTGCTGCCTCTGGTTTTATCATGTCCTTTGCTTGCTCACCTTTCTTCAGCTTCGTGGCTTCTTGCTCTTGCTTGAATATGAGTGCCTTCTTTGTGCAGTGTTTTTGCTCTTGTCCTTGGTTGTCATTTATGGCATGGCTGGTTCTTTTAGGTCTCATCACTCTGTGGCTCCCTCCCCCAAATCTTTCTCAGCTCTCACCTGGCTTTCTCTAGGTCCATCCCCTACATGGGACTTGGTATTCTTATGTATATGTATTCACTATTGGAACCTTTTCTAATTTTTTCACTAAAATTTTGAAATCTGCACTAGTGTAGCTCAGTTAGCATATAATCTGCTGGATGAATTTTCTGAAATTCTTTACTTTTTGAAAGCTCTTACACCAGTTTGTTAAAGTAGTTATTTTTATGCATGATTAGAAAAACAAGGGATTGAAGGTGTGGCTCAGTGGTTAAGACTGCTTGTTGTTCTTGCAGAGGACCCAAGTTCAGTTCTTAGCACTCAGATTAGGTGGCTCCCAATTGTCTATAATTCCAGTTCCAGGAATCACCCTCTTTAACGTCTTTGTGGCACCTACTCATGTGTGGTGCATATACATACACTCAGGAACACTTACACTAGTAAATACGTGTTTAAACAATTTTAGAATTTAATTTCTGTTCGTTTTGTGTGACATGTATGGATGTATGTGGGTTTGAGGTATGTATGGCATGGTTGCACATGTGGAGGTTAAAGGACCATGTTCAGAGGTCAGGGCTAAGTTTTCTCCTAAAACCGTGAGAGTTTCAAGGAGCAAACTCAGGTTATTAGGTTTGGCGGCAGGTGAATTTGCCTTAGCTGTTGGGCTATCTTACCAGTCTCTGTGTGTGTAGGTGGGGTGGGATGGGGGTTGAGACAGTCTTGCTATGTAGCCTAGCCTGGCCCAAAATTGATGGCCATCCTTCTGCCTTGACCTTCTGAGTGCTGAGAATAAGATGTCCAGTTAGCAAGTTTTCTTTATTTTGAGACAGGGGTTAGCTGTATAACCCTGACTGGCCTGGAATTGTGTAGATCAGGCAGCCTTGAATCTGTGACAGTGCTCCTGCCAAGTGTGGGATTGTAGGTGTACAGCATCATGCCCAGCTCTGCTTGAGTGTTTCTAAAGGAGAAAATACCTTTCTTCCTTAAGGAAACAATAATTAGTTTAAAAGAATTCTATAGACTAAACACTGTCACAGCCAGGACAAAAGTGTTTCATTTTACATCACAGGATGCTAACGAGTGCTGGATACAAATGATGCGAGTACTGCAGCAGAAACTAGAAGCCATAGAGGACGATTCAGTTAAAGAGGTGAGCGAGATGTGTTTGTGATCAAATTCATTATGCCACTTTGTGTTTTATTTTGATTTTCTTTTTGACTTTCCCACATCTTAACAGATATCTGCTGGAATAGTTGAGATGCTTAGCCTGTACTTAGAATTTGAGAACTTTCATTTTAGTCTATTTGTAAACAAAACCTATTGATATTTTTGAACATGTTTAATCTTTTGGTAATGGTTTTGAATCATAGGATGAAATACACAGAAGGCCTGCACTTAAAAAAATCTTAAGTATGTATTAGTAAACTGGATTGTGTTGAAATCTACAAAAAGTAAAACTAGAATTTTCTTTTTAATTTTGCAGACAGATTCTTCTGCATCAGCAGTGACACCTTCTAAAAAGAAAAGCTTAATTGATCAGTTTTTTGGTGTTGAGTTTGAAACTACGTATCCTTAATGAGCCAAGATTTGTATAGACTGTATTCATAATTTATAAGAAGTAAATTGTCAATAAGAGCAGAGTTGGCTGATTGTCATTGGAGAGTAGAAAAATTCATCAGGATTCTGTGCCAAAAAATTTACAGTAATGTGAATTAGGAGTTTATAAAATAGTCATTCAGTGATTTTGAACTTTAGATAAATGTATATGTATATACCTTAATGATATTCATTATTTTTTTCTTAAATATTTATTTACTTTTTAATTATGTGTATATGTGTGTTTGGGGATATGTAGTGGGTGTAGGTGTTTAAGAAGGCCATTGGTATCATATTCCCTGAAGCTGTAGTTACAGGTGGTTGTGGGCACCTGACATGGGTGATGGGAATTAAATTCAGGTCCTCTGGAAGAGCAGTACATGATTTTAACCACTGAGCCATCTCTCCAGCCCCCATTATTTTTTCTTAATAACACCTTAAGTGTGTCTGATTAATTTATCTCATAGAAAAGTTTCGCTTACATGAAATTAGTATATTAATAATGTACATGAATTCAAGGAACTTGTTTTCTGAGTTATAGGTAGAAATCTGGAGAACATCTTTTGCTCATCTTTGGATCATTAAGATAATTATCATAATGACAACTTATTATTTTTTTTTAAAGATTTATTTATTTATTATGTATACAGAAGAGGGCACCAGATCTCATTACAGATGGTTGTGAGCCACCTATCTGGGTGCTGGGAATTATCTTGTGCTTTCTTCAACACATACTCATTTTTGTTGATAAAGTTGTTGGTAGGCAAAGCATGTTGCAGTGAATCTTTATTGGGAGACTAATGATTAAAATAAACCAACAAATTACTATTAATAACTCTAGGATAATTTATCTTTTCAAGATTAATTAACAAATTGAATAGCTGTTGCCATTCCTTAATTTGCAAAGCATGAAATGTACAGAATCTGAAGAAGAGGAGGTCACCAAAGGAAAGGAAAATCAACTTCAACTTAGTTGTTTCATCAACCAGGAAGTTAAATATCTTTTCACAGGGCTTAAATTGGTAAGGAAATCATGGCTGAGCCTCTTTGTGGGTTCTATATTTGTGAACAAGCCTGTTGGCTAAAATTTGTTTGTAAACTCAAAGGTGTTCCCTACTGTGCTTTGCTGGTTATCTGCAGAGGAGTTGTGCATGCACAGGTTGTGGGATTTTGTGGTATGTGTGTGGAGGTCAGAGGGCAACCTTCTGAGGTGTTCCTCCTCAGGCAATGCCCACTTTGCCTTTAAGACAGTCACTGATTGGTGAATGTTGGTGGTGCACACCTTTAATTCTAGCACTCAGGAGGCAGAGGCAGGTGGATTTCTGTGAGTTCAAGGCCAGCCTGGTCTATAAACCAACTTCCAGGATAGCCAGAGCTACACAGAGAAACCTTGTCTCAAAAAACAAATGACAGTCATTGACTTGGCTAACTGGACAGCAAGACACAGGGGTCTGTCTGTCTTCCTCCCCAGCACTGGAGTCATAAGTGTGCTACCATCCCTGGCTTTTTAATACAGGTTCTAAAGATCCAGCGTGGGTCCTCAAGTTTGTGTGGCAGGAACAGTATTGACGGCTGTTTCCCTAACGCAGTAGCACAGGTTTTGAGTTGAAGACCACGCAGTCCTACATGAATTGCTCTGCCTTCTTGTTTAGTTTACACACCATATACTCGTCCTTTGTTACCATCATGCTTCTTTATGTTTGTGTGTTTGTTGGTAATTTTTGTGTTTAGAATTATCCCCAAGCATACAGCATTCCTAAGTAGAAGGATGCTGTATTGTGCTTTATGAGGAAAATACATGTACTAGGATTGACCTGAGAGTGAGCTAGTGTGCTATTGGTTATAGGTTCAGCACTGTAGGTGAAGTAAGATGTCTTTAAATGGAATAATTATCTGTTGATTGTTTGATGGAAAGGTGACCAGAAGTTTGCAGGAACCTACCCAATATTTCTCCTAGGAACATGGTTTGGTATTTATTAATTCAGTGCTTATGGTGTCATCAATAAAACACAGCTGCTCTGAATATCAAGAATTACCTGTGTATTTGAAAGTTACACTTCAGTTGGTCTTTTAACTAATAAAGCCTTATTAACATAGTTTCATAAATTATTGAATACAATTTAGATGGCATAAAAAATGAAATGTGAATGTTAATTGGAGTTAGAATTAAATGCTTTGTCAGGGAGGGATTCTGCAGGCAGTTTTCTTAATTTTGTAAAATTTTAGCAAAGGTGTACATCAGAGTCCTGGATGACAACTTGATAGCATTGTATTATGTTAAGTATAACTTGCTGATGAATACTTTGACACAAGCGCGCGCGCGCGCGTGTGTGTGTGTGTGTGTGTGTGTGTGTGTGTACGTGTGCACGTGTGCACGTGTGCATGTACGTACACGCACACATGTGTACACACTATGTAGTTCAGGAACTTGCAGACCTCTTGGCTCAGCCTCCATGTTGCTGGGATTACTGTCCACCAGCACACCTAATTCCAGCTATACTTTCTTGAATTTTTCTTGAATATTTCTGAATTAGGTAGGTTTTTTTTTCTTTTCTTTTTTCCTTTATAATTTTAAAGATTTTTATCATCATCATTTGTTTGGATCTTTTTCTTTTTTTTTTTGCTCCCCTTGAGACAGGGTTTCTCTGTGTAGCCCTGGCTATCCTAGAACTTGCTCTGTAGACCAGGCTGGACTCGAACTCACAGAGATTCACCTGCCTCTACCTCCCAAATGGTGGAAATAAAGGCACGTGCCACCCCTCACCCCCGGCTCTTTGTTTGAATTTTAAATCATTTTACTTTGTTTCACCTTTGCGTGATTATGTGTTAAAGCTCCACAGTGATTCCTTTTATAATGTGATTGGTAATTTTTTTAAAAACCAGACTTAAATTACACAATTTAAGATAATATATTATAAACAATAAGTTTTTTTAGTTCATATTTGTTCAGTGTTGCTAAGTTATATATGTATATATAGATAAATAGATAGCACATTGATAATAATAATCTTTATTACATATGAACTCTTTTTTAAACTTATTTATTTTATTTGCATTGGTGTTTTGCTGTGTATATATAGACTGTGTGAGGGTGTCAGATCTTGGAGTTACAGACAGTTGTGAGCTGCAGTGTGGGTGCTGGGACTTGAACCCAGATCCTCTGGAAGAGCAGTCAGTGCTCTTAACCACTGAGCCATCTCTCCAGCACAACATATGAACTCTTGGCCAGATTGTTTTCCAAGTTTTCAGCATGCTTTAACTTGTGTCTTTTTTTTTTTTTTTTTTTTGTTGTTGTTGTTTTGTTTTTTCGAGACAGGGTTTCTCTGTGTAGTTTTGGTGCCTATCCTGGATCTCACTCTGTATACCTGCCTCTATCTCCCGAGATTTTAACAAATGTGGCCAGAGGAGATAAATTGTAGCTAAAGATTTTCTCACACTTAGTGCAGTGGTTCTCAACCTTCCTAATGCCATGACCCTTTAATACAGCTCCTCACATTGTGGAGACCCCAGCCATAAAATTATTTTTTTATTTTTAAAGATTTATTTATTTATTATGTATACAGAAGAGGGCACCAGATCTCATTACAGATGGTTGTGAGCCACCATGTGGGTGCTGGGAATTGAACTCAGGACCTCTGGAAGAGCAGTCGGTGCTCTTAACCGCTGAGCCATCTCTCCATCCCCATAAAATTATTTTTGTTGTTACTTCATAACTGTAATTTTGCTACTGTTATGAATTGTAATGTAAATATCTATATGTAGGATATCTGATGTCTGATCCCTGTGTAAGAGTCATTTAACATCCCCAAAGAGGTTGCGATCCACAGGTTGAGGACCACTGCCTTAGATTAACAAGTTTTCTTTGTTAATTCTTCTTAGATTTAAAATTAACCTAATTGATGCTGGCAGGCTTTTATATATAATGCACGAAGAACAGGGGTTTCCTACATTCTCTTAATTTCTAGTGTGAGTATTCTGAGTATTCATAGATACAGGGTGACAGAAGGCTTTATTATTTAATAAAATAATAATTTACTTTCTCTGACTTTGAGCAACAACATTGTATTCAGAGGAATTCTTTTTGGTTAGTTTGTGTCGTGTCATCCCCCCCCCCCCAAGACAGGGTTTCTCTGTTTAATAGCTCTGGCTAGCTTCAAACTCGGAGATTTGCCTGCCTTTGCCTCCTGAGTTCTGGGATTAAAGGTGTGCACCACCACTGCCTGGTGGGAGGAATTCTTAATAGTATATATTATATGATTGCTTATAATAAATATTGAGCAAAATCTTAAAAAAAAAAACAGTGTCATGTTTATTCTGTTTTTCACTGGGTTAAATCCACTGATGTATTATTATTAATTAAATAGTGCTGTTTTTAAAAATTAGATGTATGATTCTGTGTTGTAGTAAATAGTTTTTAAATCTGATGTTTGGTTGTCTGTAATGTCTTTTTTAAGCGACTTCAGGAAGAAATTACTAAACAATCTCCAACACTGCAGAGAAATGCTTTGTACATCAAATCTGTAAGTTATATTTCCTTTTGAAATTGAATTCATTTCATTGAAAGGGTTCGGGGGCAGGGAGGTGACTCAGCAGGAGAACTGCTTGCTGTGCAAGCCTGAGAATTGGAGTTTGGAACCTCATAGCTCATGTAAAAGCTGGGTAGGCTTGGCTTTGTCCTTCTAATCCCAGGGTGTTGCAGGTGGAGCTGGCTGGTTGGACTAGTCAGGACAGTGAGTTCAGGGTTCACCACGAGATATAAAAGGTGATTGAGAAAGACACCTGCTGTCAACTTTAGTCCTCTACGTGCACAGTCATACATGTGCAATTACACATACATGTGCCTATGTAGACACTTGTAAACACACACACACAAATACACATTCAGATTCTCATTTACACTACACACATGCAGAAAAGAGGAAGGGTTCCAGTTAATTTTATCTAATCTTTGTTTTTACCACCCCCCCCCCAAAAAAAAAAAAAAAAAAAAAACCTCTCTTGGCCTTAGATATAAAGGATTTCTTTCCATTTCTCTCCTTAGTCTAAGATCAGCCGGCTGCCTGCTTACTTAACTATCCAGATGGTTCGATTTTTTTATAAAGAGAAAGAATCTGTGAACGCCAAAGTTCTTAAGGTTAGTAATGAATTTTAATCTGTATATTAAATACAATCCTTTGAAGGCAATTCCTAATCCATAGTAGATTTATTTATCCTATTAAAAATAGCTTTCAGCTGGGCAGTGGTGGCACACGCTTTTAATTCCCTTAAGCACTTGGGAAGCAGAGGCAGAAGGATCTCTGAGTTCCTGGCCATTATGCTCTATAGAGTGAGTTCTAGGACAGCCAGAGATACACAGAGAAACCTTGTCTTAAAAAAAAAACAAACAAAAAAACCCCAAAAAGAATAGTTTTGAGATGGTTAGGGGTGATTAATATTAGGCAGGTGATACTTAGTGCACAATGTTTATTAGAATTATGTATTATCTTTTTTGTTTTACACTTGCCTGGCTTCTTTCTCCAGCTTCAAACATCTTCTAAGTCTTGGAGCCAGCATTTTATATTTTTTAAAGGATTCACAGATAAATTGTATTATTTCTTGCATACCCCAGAAATACTGCCTTAAATTAGATCCTTCATAGATCCGATTTGAGGGGATTTGTTAGAAATGAGGACAGAAGCAGTAAGTACACTGCATTGCATTTAAGCACCACAGAGCTTAAGCTGTAATCCCTTGAACTGTGTTGAACTGGGTCCAACTGTGTGTACAGAATTCCTTGGAAGAGTTCTATGAATGAATCTAGCCTCTGGAGCTGAAGTTCGTAACATTTTCTGATGGAATTGTAGGTGAAGGTTAAATGTAGCTTGGGTCTCTACTAGAATTTACTGTAACTATTTTAATATGTTCTTTTAATGTTTCAATATTGTTTCTATATAAAATTGTGTTTCACAGCAAAGCACTGACCAGTTGAAACACCACATTGGGATCCATTACTTGGATAGCATCTCACCTACTATTTCTGCATCACTGCTCTGTTACACAACTGTGGCTTCTGTGGTCCTGTGTATAGGCTTGATTATTTAATGGAAAAAGATCTCGAAAAGTCGTTACTGTATAAAAGTTACAGTTAGATCATTCTTTAATTTTAAGTGTTTGAGAATTTCGTACATGCATATAATTTGTTTTGGTCAAATCCACCCCTCACTTCTTTCCCTCCATTTCCCCCCAACCCTACACCACTATTCCTTCCCAGTTTCGTGGGTTCTTTCTGTAAGCAGAGAGCCCACTTAGTGCAGGTCACCTTTGAGAATAAGTCTAAAGCGTTTTCTTCAGCTTCAGTCCTCTACTGTGATGTCACAGATTTCATTTTCAACTTTTACTTGAATTATGAAAGTATTACTTTGAAAGTGTTTTATGTATTGTAAATAATTGTCCTTTTGAGCTTGTTTTCTTTTTGTTATAGGATGTTAAATTTCCTCTTATGTTAGATGTGTATGAACTCTGCACACCAGAACTTCAAGAGAAAATGGTCTCTTTTCGGTCAAAATTCAAGGATCTAGAAGATAAAAAAGTGAATCAGCAACCAAATGCAGTAGGTTCCTTTTGCTGTATTTTTACTACTGCCATTTCAGTCTTCATTTAGTGCGTAGCAGTAGCAGTTACTGTTATGAAAATGGTCAGCCTGCATGTCAGTTAGGAGGTGTCTACATCTTGCATGTCTTGATGGTGGCCTCTCACCACCTGTAGATGCACCGATGTAGTGCAAGAAGCAGGGCCTCTGCTGTGGAAAGCAGGTCCTTGATTATCTTTGTTCTAGAGTCTACAGCATGTGTACATTTCACATGAAGTCTGCATTTTCCACGTGCGATGATTTTCCTTGAAGTATTTTAATCCTCTCTATAATAGAATTGGAGGTATAGAATTGCCATTTTAGTCTCATCCTCCATCATGTTTCAATGCTTTTGTAATTTCAGAAAGTTACTAAATGAAGTTAAGCTCCCATTTGTTAGGCATAAACTTTTTGAATTGATTCCTCATTCATAATTCGCCAGAAGTCATCCAGCCTGTGTATGTCAGTAGGCATGTTTTTACCACTGAATAGTATTTCCTTGTGTGGGTATTCTGTTGTTTGTTTAACCATTCTTTTATTATAGGATACTTACATTGTTTTCAGTTTTGTCTATTATGAATAAAGCTAGTAAAAATATTCGTTTGCAGATAGTAGTGTAAGCAGAAGTTTCATTTTCCAAGAACGAATGTCCAAAAGTATAATTGCTGTGTTGCATGGTGGTTGCATGTTCAGTTTTTCAAGAAAGCACCATATGCTTCCTACTTCATATTCCTATCAGCAATGAATGTGTGATTGGCCCACTTTTTGCCCAGCATTCGCTGTTGTCACTAGTTTTCATTCGAGCCGATGGATAGGTTTGTGGTGCTGCCTGGTGTTTTCTTATGCATTTCCCAAGTTTTAATGATGTTGACTGTTTTTCATGTTTTGGTTGTCATATGTGTGTCTTCTGCTGAACTAGCTATTACTCTGTTGTAGATTGTAATTCCTAGCTATGCAGATTGCAAGTCTTTTTCTCAAAAGTTGGTAGTTTTATCTTTTCATCCTAATGCAGAGAAAAGTTGAAGAGTTTTATAGTTTGTTCATTTTGATATTTGATTCATTCTGGTTTAACTTTTAGGTGATAAGATGTTCACATTCATTCTTTCGGATATGACTCTCTAGCATGTTAAAAAAAAAAAGCAAACCTAGTATTTGCCAATTTAGTGGTAATTGATTGACCATAGATAAGATTATGTTTCTGGAGTCTTTAATTTTATTCCATTGGTTTGCATATCTGTTCTTTGGCCATACTGTGTTTGTTTTTGTTCCATAAGACAGGGATTCTTGGGGCCCAGGCTGGCCATGAATTTGCCAGATAGTTGAGACTAGCCTGAACTCCTGAGCTTCCTGCCTCTAGACCTCCAAAGTGCTGGGATTACAGGCATGTGCCACAATGTCATAACTACTGACATGTCCCTATAAGGATCGGATTTGTGATCTCCAACTGTGATCTTTTTAATGCTTCTTTCTGCAAATAGCATCACTATTTTTGTATATTGATCTTACATCCTGAAGCTTTTTTTGTTTTTTCTGTTATTGTTCAGACTGTGTACAGTTGTTTTTTATTTGATTGTGGAAATAACCTATGTCTGGAGACTTCAAGTTTTCAAAGGTTTAACTTAGTTTCCTGAATCTACAGGACAGGTAGAGAATTACTCAAGTGCTCTATTTCATATTGTGTTTGTGTTTTCACAATATTGATTAATTTCATTTAGCAGGTCATATTTGTCTGTGTAATTGTTCCTGGTGATCTTTTATTAGCTGTTACATATATCTTTTCTTCTTGAGTTTGTTTTATTGTTTCAAAGACTGGCCCTGTTTTGTTGAATTTCCTGTTTTCTGTTATTTTTATTTGAGACCTGTTTAATTTTTCCCTGCTAGTAAGATGAGTTGAGGCAGTGAGTTCCTACTAAAGTCTCTTGTCCATGTAGTTAATCATACTACTTTTAGTGTAGGCCTTTGTTCATTTCAGCTGAAATGGAACAGTGGCTCAATTGCAGAAACTTGACTTGGGGTTTGTGGTTTGTTTGTTTTGAGATAGCCCCTGGAGGTTCACAGACATACCACTAGATTTTTGGGTATGTTAAAATTTTAGTTAGTGGCTTAACATTAGCAGTATATCCAGGGAACATGTTACTTACTGTGATAATATTGTATATTATTAAAGCCTTTGGCTTTGCAGTTTTTATAAGTTTAGTTTATCATTAAAGTATTTACAAGGCAGACTATTGTTTCAGTGATTTGTAGACAGTGATTTGTAGATATAAATACTTGTGTAAATATTTATATCATTAAGTACTAACAAGAATGTATTCATTTCGAATATCACAACTTAAAATTACATTTCTTTTTCCTCTTAGAATGACAAGAAGAATAGTCCCCCAAAAGAGGTTAAGTATGAACCCTTTTCATTTGCTGATGGTAAGTAGATATTTCATTTCTTTTGTTGTGGTTGTTTTTTCAAGATAGGCTTTCTCTGTGTAACAGTCCTAGCTATCCTGGATCTTGCTCTGTAGACCAGGCTGGCCTTGAACTCACAGGGATCCGCCTGCCTCCCTCCCGAGTGCTGAGAGAAAAGGTGCACACCACCGCTCGGCTTTTGGAGGTCTCACTTCTGTTGTTTACACATTTAAGACAGATGGCACGTTCTACCATTTATCCGATTATTCCGAATCTTTTTTTTTTTTTTTTTTTTTTTTAATTTAGGTTTTTGTTTTGGTTTTGAGAAAGGATGGCCTGGGATTCACTATGTAGCTAACAAGGGTGGTCCTCAAAGTTATTTTTTTTCCCACCTGTCTTAGCTTCTCAAGAATTGGTGTGATAGACGTGAGCCACTGTTGCATGGTCTAATTCAGGCTTCTTGAAAAGTAATTTTCCTTAATATAACTTAAAGTGCTACATTTGGATGTGTAGTTGTGGATACTAAACTTAATTGTAGCTCTGCAGTGATATTTAATAGAGTCCAGTAGAGCAGTATTTCTCCAGTTCTAACTTAATGATTGTTACTTTGAGAGAGCACTTGTCTATTTGTTGCCTGTTTTAATTGATTTGTTCCCTTCTCTTTCAGATATTGGCTCTAATAATTGTGGATACTATGACTTACAAGCAGTTCTAACTCACCAGGGAAGATCTAGTTCTTCAGGTCATTATGTATCATGGGTGAAAAGGAAACAAGGTAAAGAGTATTGTTACAGTTGTTAACTACTACTTTATTATTGCAAACTTCATAGCATTGCGGGTATTTTTGTCTGTGATTCTTTATGCCTTTTAAAAAAATAAAATGAAAAATTGTCTATAGTTTGTATGCAGGTATGTGGGTATTTGTATATAGGCCAGAGGTCCATGTTAGTTAGGTGTCTTCCTTTACCACTGTTTTGACAGTTTCTCACTGAGCCTAGAGCTAGATTGAGCTAGATTGAGCTAGATTGGCTAGTCAGGGAGCCCAGGCAGCTTCTCCCAGCCCCACAGCACTAGGGTTACAGGCAGGAGCCACCATGCACAGCTTTGCCTGGGGGATTATCTGTGTGTCAGGTACTTTCACTCACTGAGTAAATCCCCAATTTTTTCTCTGTGTTCTCAACACCCCCAACCTTTGCTTATCTTTTATTTTCAAATTTATAACATCAGCAGTTATAGCTGAGAAAGTTAGCTTAAAAAGTACTGCCTAAGCAAAAATGTCATGAAGTGGTATGGATTTACATTTCTGTCTTCCTATTGTCCAGATTAATATGGCTAGATTCTTGTATTTGAGGGTTTTTGGTTGTTTTGATATTGGGATCAAACCACAAAGATACCTTGAATATGCTGAGTAAGTGCTCCGCAACCAGATACATCACTAGTCCCTGCGTACCTGTCTGTGCTCAAAATGGCATTGGCACACATTATGAAGTTTCTGGAGATCTGCAGAGTGCCCTGGAGACAATGAGGGTAGAAAGGCAGATCATGCCATTAGAAATGGTGCTGAAATAGCTGTGATGTCATGGAACTCTTGACATCATCTTGAACCTGCATGGTCCCCAAGGCCACACTTGGGAGAGCTGTTGGTAGTCAGGTGGAGTACTGCTGCATACCACATTAGTTTCTTTTGTACTAGAACTCTGAAAATAATTGTGTGCTATCTTAACTTAGATGAATGGATCAAGTTTGACGACGATAAGGTCAGCATTGTAACACCAGAAGATATCCTGCGGCTGTCTGGTGGTGGAGACTGGCACATTGCTTATGTTCTACTTTATGGGCCTCGAAGAGTTGAAAGAATGGAAGAAGAAAGTGAACAGTAATCTTCAATTTAGCTATTTATGCCTAGGTGTGAAATGAAAAAAAAAAATTTTTTTTTTTTTTTTGTTTATCATTTCTATAGTCTTGAGCTCTAAAGGGAACAAAGGAGAACAGAACCAGGTCACTTGTACATCATCAACCTTAGGACTACAGAAAATTACATTTGGGTGCTACCCTGTATAAAGGTAGCTGGAAGATATTCTTTAAAAGCTTATTTCTTGCATTAATTCTTAGAAATTCTTAGCTGAAGTCCATTTTAACCCCTTGCCCTCCAGCTCAAGATTTAGCAATGATGTTTATTGCACACCTATTTGTTGTTCTTGCATGGTTAGTATCACCATTCAGTAGCTGCCCATCCTTTGCCTTATCTAACCAATATTTTTCTAGGAAGGTGGAAAAGGAAGTGTTGCTCTTTCATCGTGTAACTCAGTGCTGCTGTCCACATCCCATCAACTGGGTGCAATCAAGTATTTGTCCAGACTGACTGACTGTTGCTGGCCTTTCATGACTTTACAATAAATTGTGATCAATAAGAATACATTTGATTATACACTGGTTATTGTGTCTCTAATGTACTATGGTTTATATATTTAACTTTGCATTGGTTTTGTAGTAATCATATATGTCAACAAGCTCTGGTTGCTTATTTTTAGAAAATGAGGATATTTAATAAAAAAAAAAGAGAAGAGGGATTAACAACTTTTGACCTCCTGTCTTTAGTGTCAGTTTGGCTGAAGAGTCAGATGAATTCAATATAATTTCTGCAGATTGTTAATAATCTTAAGCATCCATTTGAAATACAAGGTGTCCGCTTGGGCAGTGTTACTTCAAAGGAAATAAAAAGTTGTAAAAGTGATAGATTTCTTTGGACACTGTGATCGGTTCCATTCCCTTACTCATTTGTTGTTTCTATTTTCTTCCCAAAGTCTGTATGTCCATCTCAAAATTTAGTATTAGTGATTTTTAAAATTAAGGTATACATTACCAAGAGTATTTGAATAAGATCAGTTTATTAATCTATTAGTCAGTTACTCATAAATCTTTAGATGGGTCAGAAACCTTGATTGTTAGGGAAAGGATGAAGGATTGGAGAATACCTAACTGGTCTGATTTTGAGTTGGGTATTGGTTAGTAAAGTTGGGGAATATCATGACATCTTAGACCATATGTTTTAATGCTCTGTGAAATATGTTGCTACCTAAGAGTCGTATAGAATAAGTCTGTTAACACTGTAGCATAAGTCAGCATTTCAGGGATACTCCTGTAAGTTTGCTCATTTAAATGATATTAGCAGTCAAGACTGTAATGCTTTATGCCATGACCCCTGGGATGCAGTCCTTTATTCACTCTCATTTGCTAGAACAGTTTATAGAAGGAATTAATTTAGCACCTGAGTTTTCCTACTAAACCAAGTGAAGTGGGTTTAAATAACTATGTAAAAAAACATTAAAAATTTAAAAACTATATCATTATAAAAAGCTTGGTTATAGTTTATTTGCTCTAAAAAGGTGTTCCAAAGATATTCCATAAAGTAGAAATTGGGTTTCTACCAATGTTGTTTAATAAGGAGGATTAAGTTTTAGAATGCAGCCTTGAATGTAAGGGTAATGAGGCGAAAACAATCCCCTCCCTTCTAATTCCTGAATGTGCCTTTATTTGCTTAATGCACATAGAGGGCCTCTGGAGGCTGGAGCTCTACATGGTCCTTCCCTAGCTAGTGGAGTGAGGTCCAAACAGAGCACTTACAGTGGTGTGTGCCCAGTAGTCCTTGGACCTGACCTTAGCATCCTATAGATGCTTATGGTAGGTGACAGTCTTAATCTTTAGCCAGGACTGCACATGCTCCGCTACCCTTGGGTGTTTTCACATACATACAATTTGAATTAACAGGAGTCCCTGGGTGTTTAATGACTTGGGGGTCAGGTGATTTTTTTTGTAAAGTTAATGGAGTAGTTGGGTCTTAGACTCCACCTCATTTAAAGTGAGAGGCTGGTAGACATTGTCTGGGATGGCCAAACAGTGCGCAGTTTAGGCTCTGCAGGCTGCCAGTTGTCAGTCTGAACTCATGCTGCTGTAGTGAGAACACTTAAACCAACAGATTAGTGTTTGCTAAGCTTTATAGCTTGAGAGTGAGAACAGTCCTAAGGTTTCAGAAGTATCATCCTGGGATTTCAGAATAAATTTTATAGCGAACAGCATGCAGGAAACTAATTTGGGACAGGAATGTAACATACTCATATAGTGCTTATTTAACTTCATTATAAAAATACTTACAAAACGTAGTCTGTGATACTGAGGTTGTTTTACTTTGGCATTTTCCCACCCCACCCTCCTATCCTCCAAACTAAGGTTTGAAGCAATGCCTGTTGTGTGTTTCTTGAAGCATTAGCCAACTGTACAACAGCTGTTATAAAAGTGTTTATTGTTTACCAAAACCAGTGGACCTCTTATCAAATGCTGCTTGGTAACAAAATCTTATCAGTTTAATAAAAAAGAAAGGAAAGAAACCAAGCTAACTGTTTGTCTCAGTGTCATTAGTTAGACTTTCTGCAAGGTCACTTAATCCAGACTTGTTTAGTGCACTAATCAGGTTATCTGTTGTTGCATGAGCTCCTTCTTGATCTTGCCAGGCAACAAGGAGCTGCTTGGCCCTCATCTTCATGTCTTCACTGTCACACTCAATTTGCCTAATTTCAGAGTCTTTAATTTCCAAGTAAGGAGCCAAAATCTTCCACTGTTCACCAAGTTTGTTGGCAAATAACTCTATTTGTTCCCCTGTTATAGGTTTATCTCGTCGAACATCGGGACCTAGAAGACAAGGGGATACAAATTATGTGCAAAATACATGGATGTGCAATTCTAAGTATTTGAAAGAACTGCAAAGCTAAAAAAACCCCACTGGGTACTTTACTTTAAAACTTAATTCTCCATAAGTTACAACCTCCTGAAAACAAAACAAACAAACAAAAACACCACAATTCAGGCAGGAGATGTTCCCTTCAGCCCTAACTAGTTAGCAGCGTTTAAGGCTCTGCCTTAAAACACCTATCTTCATTAATCATTATAAAATTATCATTTCCAAATCTCATTATATATTTTAAGTGACTAATGGTTTTAATTTTTCAGTGTAAGTCAAAAGCAGACCTGAGATAAAATGGGAGAATTTGAGTAGATCAAGTTATGTAACATACCTCTCAAAAAAGAACCCTAATTTTTTCCAATTTTGTAAAATAGCCAAGAAAATTCAATTCTTACTTTCATTTTCCTTCAGTAAAGCATCATTATCTTCCTCATCTTCATCTTCACCTGTTTTTATTTCTTCAGAAGGAGGCTATATTAAATGAGAAACAATGACGTTTATTTTATTTATTTATTTAATTTGAGACAGGGTTTCTCAGTGTAGTTTTGGAGCCTGTCCTAGAACTCAACAGAGACCCACCTGCCTCTGCCTCCCAAATGCTGGGATTAAAGGGGTACACCACCACCTCCCGGCAAACAGTGACGTTTAAAAGAACACTAGTTTCTGAAAATAACAGGAAATAGTTCTGTTTAGATAGGTAATTATAAGGTTGTAAGATTCCCAGTAATGGACCCCAGACCCCTGCGACCCATAGGTCTTCTCATTTGGGGCAGAAGGAAGACTGAGAAGCATGAACAAGCCGATTTGACTCAGTATTATCAAAGGGGTGATAGAGATTGACCATGTCTATTATTACCATACTGTAAGAAAACACTAGAAGAGAGCACAAGGGAAAGTTCTGCCAGGTGCCCTAGTCCACTCCTACGCCCTGCCCTTGACAAAAGACAGTAAAACACTTTGGTAAAGAGGAAAAATTGATCAGTTTACCACAGACAGTTTTTAACACATTTATAAATACGTGCTGCACAGAAAATTACCGTTCTTGGTTCACATTTTCTCTGTGAATATTCAAGAACATTCCCCAATCTAAAACATGGTGGTCTGTAGATGACTATTTTTATGTAAAAAACTAATTTGAGTTCTGCTCAAATACTGATAGCAGTTTTAACGCAGATAATGTCTACTAAAGGAAGTAGGAAAAAATGACATGACACTTACTGGTAGTTCCTTGGCTAGCTTTATTACCATGTTCTCAAGGTACTCTGGCAGACTTTTAAACTGCTGGTTGGTTGGCTGGAAGAAGTGAGGACTTCTCCGTGCTAAGAGTCTGAGAGCTCTCCACCCATAATTTGAATTGTTCACAGCTCTGTAAGAAGAGTTGTCAGCCTTGTGATTTATAGTTATTCACTTCCATAGTTCTTTCCATGTCACACGACACTTTGTACTTTATTGCAAATAACAGTTCAAAGTACCATCTTTTAGTTTGAAAGTCTATATATTTTGCTTTTTTTTTGCTTATTTTATCAAGTCAATGGTTTTTATGCTCCCTACTCCTGACTACTAGACACTATGCATAGAAATCATTCATCCAGTTAAATAGAAGGAAAAAAAGATATTTAGTGAGTTGGTATCCATATCTGCATTGCCACCTACAGATGTGAGTTTAGAATATTTCATAAATTTGAGTTTATCCTGTTAATGTAACTAATATAAGTTGAAGATATCTAATGTAAAACCTGAAATGTTTAACTTGTCTTAAAATGCTTACCTGCTAAGGTCTAAAATGTTCTAAATATGGGGGGGAAAAATCAGAAAACATAGCTTCAAGTATTTTGAATAAGGGACTTATATTTGGAGTTGTATTTATATAACAGCTAATCTTTAATTTACTTAATGTCAACCTCAGTAAATAAAAATGGCTCAAAATGCCAGAAGAGCAAATATCCAGTAGCCACAGTAGTGACACAGTGATGTCAATAAAAGAATCAGAAATCGAGAAAAAAGGACCCGTGAGAAATCCTAAAGACAAATGCCCTCAAAAGGATAAAACTGCAGGAAGTACAAACGGATTCTCTTTAGAGCTTTGTCCATTCCTGTCCTCCCTGCAATCCCCAAATGCACAGACCTGAAATCTGCTTTATTTATACATATTTAATTTTAAGCATGAGAAAGCATTTAAGCATGAGACTTGTGCATAGTTTACTTAATTTTATTGATAAGATCTTACTCTGTAAGACAGACTAACCTCAAAGTTAATCCTGCTTTAGCCCCCCCAGTGCTAGGATTATAGGTATGTGCTACCATGCCTGCCCTTTAGACACGGTGTAGACCAGGCTCAACAAATCCACCTGCCTCTGCCTTCTGAGTGCTGGGATGAAAGGTGTGTATAACCATGCCCAACACTGTATCTATCTTGTCATTTATTTTATATACTTTAGACTTTTATTATGTGTATGGGTGTTTTGCCTGCATGACTGTGTATCTTATGCATGCAGTGCTAAAGAAGGCCAGAAGATGTCATGTCAGATCCTCTGGAACTGGAGTTAAATGGTTGTAGCCACCATGTGGTGCTGGGAATCAAACCTGGGTCCTCTAGAAGAGCAGTTAGTGCTCTTAACCTCTGAGCCATTTTTCCAGCGCATATATGTATATTTTAAAGATCACTCTCCAGTGCATGGAGAATAGAACACATTAGTTATAAGGTTGGAGCATGTAAAAACTTATCACTGGGTCAAAATTAGTCATTTATGTGGTGTGCTAACTACATGCTACGCATGGATCAAAACAAACCATTTAATTTTCAGAAATACCTGTGAAATGAGTGGTTACTACTTAGCAAATGAGAAAAGGGGATTTGTTAGAATCCAGTAAGTGGCACGGGATAGGAACCTATATATTCTGACAGGAGGGCCCTTGCCTTTAAATCACAATTCCAAAACACCTACCTAAAAGCTAAAACTGTGCTGTCACATGGGACACTTTAGATAAAAGATGCAGAGTCTTAAAGGTTACCCCAGAAATTTAGGGTAAGGCAGCAGATGGTGGAGGCAGGTGGAGGGGGCAGCAAGGTAAAAGGCCAAACGGTTCCACAGATGCCAAGATGGGTTTACTGGCAGATGCTTTTGAACGCTGAAGAGAAAAGTCCCGTGAAGCTATCTCAGAGGAATGACAGGGAACACAGCCTCAAGTGCACAGCTGACATGGAGAACGTGAGGACAAAACTAAACTGGCTGTCAGGAGAGACGGCTGTGCAAAATAAACAATAGAGGTGACAGGTGAGAGTTCTTCAGTGTGAGGCGGGCGGGTTATTGCAAGTCATGTTTGAGAGCCAACAGGAATAAGTAGTCATTGAAATAAGGATGTTAAGTAATGTGAGCTGTGTGCATAAATTCACCCTAAAATCACTGCTCTGCTGACTTAATAAACTGTATAGCATACAGAGGATTCCTAAAAACACATGCTGAAAGTTAGCATCAGTTCATCAGAACATTACTTACTTATATTCACTTTCAACCATGTTTTCAGGATCTGCTTGTTCAATGGCTTCTTCAAAGAACTCTTCCAAAGTTGGCATATATTCTCTGGTCATTAAAGAAAACAATGAGGTTCATCTGTAATACTCTAAAACGGTGGCAATATGGATTTTAACAGTATCCACATGTGTTAATTACAGCTAGGATCTAAATGCAGGGACTCTATGGAGAAAGACTCAAAGTTAAATTCTAAAATGGAACAATAAGGTTTGAACACTATTTACTCCATAGTTCAGGTGCCATACGTTAAAATATTCTATTCATTATAACAAATATGCTGTTATATGAGGATGAGCAAAGGTTCAATAGCATCTGAAATTCACCAGCAAATAAGAAAATTTCACGTTATGTCCCTATCTACTAGTATTGTTTTTATTTATAGAAGAATTAACTGAACCTAAACTAATAAGCTATGCTGAGACTTGAAGGTAATGTCGGAAATCATCTAAAATATGCACTGGACAAGTTCTCATTCTAAAGTGTCAAAATTTTTGAAATTATTTCTTAGGAAATAAAGCTTAGGTAAATGTGTTTCTGATGTATTCTTCCTTTCCCTCCCTCCCTCCCCTTTTTTTTTTCATCCGAGACAGGGTTTCTCTGTGTAGTTTTGGTGCCTGTCCTGGATCTCGCACTGTAGACCAGGCTGGCCTTGAACTCACAGAGATCCACCTGGCTATGCCTCCCGAGTGCTGGGATTAAAGGCGTGCGCTGCTGCTGCTGCTGCTGCCGCCGCCGCCGCCGCCACCACCACCACCCGGCTGTATTTTTTCTTTTTATGTAATGACTGCATTTAAAATAATGCCTTCTGCTTTGAAGAATTCCATCTGCTATCAATCTAAGCTCTGCCTATCACACCTTTATTCTTTTAGTTTCAACAGTTTCATCTTTGTTTTTAAGGTATGTGTCTTATAATCAATACATAGATAAATTTTTCAAAGTGACCCATCAATCTGTTTTTGTACCAGGAATTTAAATTGTACTGTGGTTTTTAGTACTTGATGCTTCTGTGCTTTTTCCTTCTGTACCTTCAGTTTGTACCTGTTTTCTGTTTTGGTTTTTTCCTGTTTACCTTTGTACTCCTCATTTAGTTTAGAAATTATATATTCTGTTATCCAGCATACTTAATTCTGTCCCAGCTCTTTGAGGCTCTCATTCTACTGTCTTCTAAATTTCTTTTGCTTTTGAAGCCTGCTGTTAAACTAACTCTTTGGTAGACTCTTTTTTCTTTTTAACGTCCTTCACTTTTCACATACACAGATTTGGTTTATCTGTTTAAGCCCACACATCTTGAACCAAAGAACTCATGCCTATTCAGTCCTGATCTCTTAAGTAGTGCTTCTTTCACACTCTTATGTACTTTCTGCTGGGTTTTTCCTTGACTTTCTGTTGTATTGTTCTTAACCTAAATCTTTGCATTTTTAGACGTTATACTTGTTTTTTTTTTTTTCAAATATTCCTTTTTTGAGGCAAGGGCTCATTCTGTGTCCCAGACTGGCCTTAGTCTTCTGGCTTTATAGGTATGAGCTACCACACTCAAACTATCTGGTCCTTTTTGACAGTGTTAGGTTTTCTTGTCTCCAGCTGCTGCTTCCAGTTTTATTTACTAATTTATGTGTATGAGTATTTTGTCTGCTTGTACATCTGCACACCACTGTGTCCTTGGTGCCCATGGAAGCCAGAAGAGGGTGTTGGATCCCCTGGGATTGGAGTTACAGATGATCATAAGCCATGGAGTAAGTGCTAGGAATCGAACCTGGGTCTTCTGGAAGAACAGCCAGCACTCTTAACCACTGAGCCATCTCTCTAGCCCCTATCTGATTATTTATAAAACTCATGGTAGATTGATTCCTTGGCAGTTTGTAAATTTGGTTGGTAAGTTTTTTAGACTTTTCCCTGTGTGATAGCTCCATCTGAAGGTTTGACCTTCAGACATTTTACCACCAGCTGACTTTTAGCCCCAGGTTCCCTATACTGCTGGTACTAGAAATGTCAGCTGCATGAGAAAAGCCTGTTCTTGTTTCTCAGGAAATCCCTTTTCCATCCACAAATATGCTAGCATTAACAGACATGCTTTCTGGTTTCCAGTGCCAGGGAGTTCTTGTCGCCCACCCACCTCTCCTCCTTTGCAGGCAGGGTCTCTGCTTAGATCAGCAAAGTCATACTTGGGCTCAAGTCACCTTCTGCATCTCTGTGAGGACTAACATCCAGCGTTACCTCGGGGCTCAAACTGGATCACACTGGATCACACTGCTCACTAGCTTGGAATACCAAATCAATCCAAAGTTACTCTTTTGGTGTTGAACCCCCCTCCCCCTCCCCTTCTTTTGGTGAAACTATTTTCTTGTGACTAAAGTTTTATAGCATTTATTATAAAAATGCTAAAATTTTATAAGCATTTATAGGTATTTTAAGTCAAACCATATTTTGTCAGGCCCAAAGTCAACCACAATAAACTTTTAAACATTTCAGCTTTGATCACCACTAAGAAAAGATTCCATTTTACTTTCCTGAACATTGAGAAAACTAACAAAAGTTTTACACTTGCCTTGTCTCTGATTTACAGGCTTCCATATTATCAGGACAGAGATTCCAAAGCCTTGTTAGCTCCTCACTATAAAATAATAGAATAATAATTTCATATGGATGGCATCCTCATATGTTGTAAAATTGCATATATAACGTAAGTAGTAGGTTGGGGGTGATGAAAGTAATTTTCCACATAAATATATATTTAATGACAATTCAATCATTTTTCAGAATCTATTCAATCACAATAAAAAATGAGGAGTTGACTGGAAGGATTCAGTAACTACAAGTTGAGCTGCACTGGCCTAAACAGTTGTATTGCCCATGACATGGAAAAGATGGCAAGAGACAAGTGCTTGGAAGTGGTAGACAAACGGATGGCTTAAGTGGCTGCATGAATTCACACTCACAGTTTTGAGCAATAGGAATGGTTAGCTTTAGTCACTCATGTATGTACCAAATACAAATTCATGATCCCTGTACATGTGAAAAACTGGAGAGTTCTTGTCCTTTTTGGTTGTGAGCCTAGCCTTTAACAGCTGAGCCATCTCTTCAGCCTACCTGGAGAGTTCTTATAGTAATATTTTCAAGATATAAAATAGCAAGAACATATGAAAGTGAGTGGACATACTTTCCAATCAGGATTTTCTTATTGGGCCCTTTGCCTAAGAAGTCTTCTGGGGCTGCTCTCTTCCGCACCACTCTTGTGGGCTTGGTGTCTGATGCTCTGTGAACAAATGAACAAAACACACACATTCTGGGGACTGTATATGGATAGCAGAAATGGGGGAGTGTTTCTGTGGTAAGCACTTGTCTAATGTGCACAAGCCCAGCAAAACAAACAAAATCTCAGAAAAGCCAATAGAGCTACTTAGTTTTGCCCTAAAATATGAAAGCTTCATAGTATGAGAGAACACTCATCAGACAAGACAAAAATACATTTTGAGACAACCATCTCAACAATACCAACTTACTCTGAGAACTATCAAACTACTTTGAAATGTCCTTTTCCTATTTCTTGTGATGAGTATCTATTTACCTTTCTTTCACAAAACTTGGGCAGCCTTCATTTTTCCATGAGTTCCAGTTTTCTTCAGTGTTTAAAATATGCTAGGATAAACAAAAGACATTACATCTACATAAAGGAATAGTTTGGAATTATGTTTGGTACTAAGAAAACTAGTGATCAAATACATACCTCTACCATCTTTGAAAATCTTTCTCCATCGGGGGGGTTTTCAGATAGTAGCTGTGATTAGAAAGAATATACTAAGCTTTCAACAACTTTCTGCATCATAGGAGTGGTTTGCAGGCAGAGAACCAAGAAGTGTTTGTGTTCTTGTACCTGAGCTTAACTTTATCCTTATTTTCCTATTTGGGGCTGAAACAAAGAAAATTCTAAATTTCCATTTTTTCAATCATGGGTTTGTTGCATGTTGGACTTACTTGGTAGACTGATTTTGTAGTATCTTCAATCCAGAGTGATTGCTCATCAGTTAAAACATAGTTTGAACTAGGGAACGAGAACAAATGCAATGCATGAGCATATGTATTCATGCTGAATTTATGGCACCAAAAATTAACCATATAACCATCATATCACCAATTTGAGGATTATGAGAAAATCCTTGACTTCATTGTCAAGTGTTAGAATTGAAGTTAATGAAAGTATAAAGGCAAGTAAAACATTCAATTAACTGATCTGAATTTAATGAGATAAAAAATCTGAGAAAACATTAACACAATACTCTGCGATACATACTCAGATAGGAATGCTATATTTCCTTTAAAAAACATTGAAAATACAAGCCCTAGAAAAGGCTACTGCTACAAAGCTATCACCAAATGCACCTAGATTGTCATCTGCCGGGATCCGACCACAGGCTCAGAATCTGCAGAGCCACTTCATGCACATATTAAAGACAGTACAGTGATTTAATGACTTTCCCAAAGCCCAAAGCTTGAATTCAAACCTAGGTCTGAGTCTAAGCCCCAGATCTTTTTACATCATATGACACTAAACTTTATCACAGAATAAAAAATTATATTTTTGGGTGGGTATCCTGTGTTACTTAATGACAATTCTGAAGGAACTGCAGTAGGTGCTGACACTGGAATATGGATTCTGCAAGCAAGAAAAGCAATGTCCTTTATGCAACTCATATGGCATTGATTTGTATACAAGCAACAGGGTTCTGGCTTTAGTTATGGACAGGACAAGAAGAAGTGGTATGCTTTTTTGGTGGAGGGGTTTAGACCCAACAGAGATCCTGATGAGGTTATATGAAAACCTAAAACAGAACTGTGTGTGTAGGGGGTGTGGGGGGCAGAGGTCGACTCTGGGTGTTATTCCTCAGGTGCCATTCACTTTGTTTTTGGAGAAAGGGTATCTTACTGAGACTTGGTACTTGATTATGATTGGGCTTGGCTAGCTGGCCAGCATGCCTCAGGGACTTTCCTGTGCACACCTGCATCACTGGGATAACATGGTGTGTCCCACAGCTGGCTATTTATGTAGGTGCTGGAGAATGAACTTGGGTTCTCATGTCTGTACCATAATTACTTCATCAACTGGGCTATCTCTCAGTACCTAGAACTCACCTTTGGTTCAAAATTTTCTTTGCTTCTTTCAGTTCTAATGTCCTAGATGGCTTATACTATGTGAGAGTATTATTTTTTTAGTTTACAATTTAGCTTGAGACAAATGACTGGGTGAGGTAACGGAGACTGCCATGCACCAAAACAAAAGCTCCTGGGAAAGCATGGTACTCAGCAGGAGACTCCTAAAACAAATATCCTACAGATGTCCCCAACTAGCTGTCTGGTTGCTGTAGCAGAAATATTTCAGGCATGTGGCTCTTATTCACAAAATGGGTCTAAAGCCAGTGAGATGGTTCGGTGGGTTAAAAGCTATTGCTGTGCAATTTTGACAACTTGAATTCCATATCCAGATCCCATGGTGGAAAGAGAACTGACTTCTGAATGCTGTCCTCTGACTTCCACAAGTGCACCATGGCATACACCCTAACCCGCAATAATTTTTAATTAAAAGAACTAAATTACATGTATTTTATGGGTCTAAAACATGAACAATTCTATGCAAGGTCTTTTCATTGTCATTGTTTATAAATTACTTACTACACATTAACTTACCTTTTGAATTTGACCTGTCCCTTGAGATATTGAAATAAAATGAGATACTGCAACAGGATGTGTCGCCGAAAGTTACTGTCACTTAGTTGTAAATCCATCAACTACTCAAAATATAAGCACATACACAAAACAACACATTAAAACCAAATATGACTAGAAGTACAAATTATACAATTGTAGAAATGGAAGATTCTGTTTCAAATAAAATATTTGCTGTGAGCTCACTCTCTGCACAAGCCCAAGAACAGAACAGCAAAGGTTTTATTTTGACATGTTGGCCATTTTATGCTATGTTGGTGACACCTGACACCAGGACAACATAAGGCAGAAATAAAATGATGCGAAACAGTGCCTAACATTTTCCCACATGCAAAGAACAATGGCTACAGGAAGGTTCCACGTAAATAGTACAACAGCAAGCATACCACTTGGTTTGCATCAGAAGTGGGGCTGAATAATTAAGCAGAAATTAGAAGTGAAGCGTTATCTGTAAGTTAAAAATTACATGTATAAGTTAAAAATGGGCCTTTTCTCTTTAATTTTAGAGAACACTGCATTGTAACTGTATCACAGAACAGGGAACAGAATGAGCTTGAGGATCATTAACAAGGGTGCTCTCCAGCAACTCTGCCCCTAGCTGCCGCTGCTGTTGAGAGAGACAAGAAGGAAAGTCATTCTGATAATGAGGTCAAGGATAGCTGAAGACTTTCCACACACTTTTATCATTTCTGCCTTTTTGACCTAGAGGAGGAGTGGGAAGTTGCCTTCTTTAAATGAATGTTCATTACAGTATCAGAAAGCCCCAGTGACTGGTTTTAAGTTCAATGTCTCAAGTTCTATCAGCTCAGCTTCACCTGGATGTTTTTAAGACAGCCTGCCACAACTAGGCTGTTCTACTTACTAGCACCTTCTTTCACACTGCTGGCTCATGTTTAAGCTGCATGTTGTTGTTTTACTATATCTGGCCTTATCTCAGCTTTGGGGATGAATATTTTTCGTGTTCACTCTCCCACATGTGAATGGCACACCAGCAGTCTTCCTCTCCTCCAGATCCCAACTGACTTGACTCTTAGCTTCTGGAGTTCAACTCCACTAACAGGCACATCCCTTCTACTTTGATGCTTGTTGCATGGTCACAAGTTAGACTAGTAGTAACTACCCAGACATCTTCAGCTCTGGAGTCTTCCTCACAGTCCTGTCCAGGAGGAGCAATGCCAACCTCGGATTCTTTCAGGGCTCATTCTGCGTTGCTGCCAGTGCAGCTAATACTTCCGTTTTACTGAGATAGTCCTTTGAGCTCTCTGTTCACTGCTTATCTGTAAATCCTACCCTGTTTTTATTATAATCTGATTATGGTTTAGTTGTCAGGAAAATTTTTCCTTAAGGCGTTGTGGGCCAAGTACTTACACAAGCCCTTAAAATGTAGTAACAAAACAAAAAAGCTGCCAGTGGGCCAGACTCGGCCACAACTTTCTCAACCAATTTCTTGCCAATTTACTGAACACTCTTTTGCACCATGGTCTGTCACATCTACCAAGCACACAACTTGATTACAACAACTGTAGTCACCTTCTCTATACCAACACTATGGTTCTACCCAGAATGAAGGTGAAGGTGTTTGAGCAAACAGACAAATCAGGTGGCTGGGCAAAGAATGTCACTACTCAGGTGCCCCAATGGGAACATCTTGTTTTACTCAACAATCTTTCTTTATTCTTTAAGGCTATCTCTCCTATTCCCCACAGCAACTATTTAAATAAACCTTTCCACTTTCCAAAAACACTATTTGCCTTCAATGAGAAAAAAAATCATCAAATCAGAAGGCATTTAATTTCTTGCTTCCTCCAAAAGTAAAACTGAGCTGCACTTGGACCTGTTTTCTCATCTGCTTCTGTTGTTATCTTCCTGGTCAAAGAAAACCCTTTCATCCCAACAAAGCCCTCTGCATCCCAGTCTAACTGAGCCCTGCTGGTTACCCCTGCTTCCTGATCTCTGTACCCTCCCTTCCTTCTTCCCAAGCTCCACTTAATATTAATTATTTCAAATGTTTAAAAGGCATACACAGTTCAATATTTACACATTATCACCTAATTACTCATTTCACATTTGTTAAAAAAAATTACATTCTGAAACTACTGAGTCCCTATCACCATCCACATTCCTATTCCTTTCTCCTGCTATGGTAACCATTTTCATGTATTTGGTGATTAGGATTCTTATGCATATTTTATAGTATTAACACATATACAAGCATCTATAAACACCATACAGATGTATTCAAACTGTATTACATTCATTGTTCTGTAATTTGCTATTTTCACACAATACTGGGTTTGAAATCTACCCACATTAATACGTGTAGTGTTAGGTTCAGGGACTAACAATTTTTTTTCTGTGTTCGGGAGAAGTTGTAAGTACTTTAAGCTATGTGGACTGTATGATCTCTGTAATAACTATTGATCTCTGCACTCAAACAAAAGCAGCCAGACAATATGTCTATGAAGGAGCATGGGCACATACAGTAAAGCTTATTTACAAATGAACCAGATTTGCAGACCATTGCTCCAGAGCATCCACTGTGAACTCTTCATGTAATTGTTGAATAAGTCATTGCCCTGAGTGGGAACAAGGCCTTGTTTCCAAATGTTCATTTACACAGCATTTTAAAGTCAGTACAAGTCTTATGACTTCCTTGAGTGGGTATATGATTCTCTAGGACAGTGGTTCTCAACCTTCCTAATGCTGTGACCCTTTAATACAATTCCTCATGTTGTGGAGACCCCCAACCTTAAAATTATTTTTGTTGCTACTTCATAACTGTAATCTTGCCACTGTTATGAACTGTGCAAATATCTGTGTTTTCTGATGGTCCTAGGCAACATCTGTGAAAGGGTCGTTTGACCCCCAAAGGGATTAAGAACCATTGCTCTAGAAGCTATAACTAGTAATAGACGTTTCTAACTTTCACACTTAAAATAGTTACCTCAAGTGGTTCATTCAGTTTTATAACAAACTGTCATACTTTTGTCAAAATAATTTATCCTGGGCTTTTTTTCTTTTCTTTTCTTTTTTAAGACAAGGTCTCACTATGTAACCCTAGCTGTCCTGGAACTTGCTATGTAGAGCAGGCTGGCCTCAAAATCAGAGAGACTGGCCTGCCCCTGCATCCTGAGAGCACCAAGTCATCTAGTGCTACACAGGGAGATTTTGTTTAAAAAAAAAAAAGAAAGAAAGAAAAAAGAAAGCGAAGAAAACTAATAAAATCCTAATGGTACACCACCAAGTCCAATCTCTGCAAAGACTTCTTAACTTCTGAGAATGCAGAGTTATGTTACCATGTATGCCTTTTTAAAATTATCCTCTTTGTAATTCTGATTTAATTACACTGTGGCCAGACACTGTGTTTGACATGGTATGCGATCTCTGAAATCTGCGAGACTTCCCTTGTGATCCTGTATATAGATACATTTATGAATGTCCCAAATATATACAATAAGAATGCGTTGCCTTTGCTTTGTATAGATTTTCAGAGGTACTCCATCAAGCTTAGTGCTTGTTGTTCAACCTTCCACATGCTTACCAATCTTTTATCCCCCTGATCCAGCCCGTAAACATAGCTTTATAATAATTATGAAGTACCAACTTCACATAATTTTACATTTTTACTGTTTTAAGGATACAGTTAGCATAAGTCAGTTCTTCTTGGTGGTTCATTCATTTGCTATGTAAGTTTTTAAACTATGCTTTTTCTTGCCAAGTCTTTGATGTTCAAGTAAGTTTTGTTGTTGTTTTTTGACTTTTTAAAAAAGGTTACTTATTATTGGGGGCACATGTGCTATGGTGCACATATGGACCTCAGAAGACAATTTTATGGACTTGGTTCTTTCCTTCTACCTTTATATGGGTTCCAGGGATCAAATTCAGGTTGCCAGGTTTTCACAACAAATGCCTTTACCCACTAAGCCTTGTTTTTCAAGACAGGGTTTCTCTGTGTATCCCTGAATGTCCTGGAACTAGCTCTGTAGACCAGGCTGGCTTCAAACTCAGAGATCTGCCTGCCTCTGCCTTCCGAGTGCTGGAATTAAAGGTGTGTGCCACCACCACCTAGCAATCTTGCCAACCTTCTTTCTGCTTCTTCTTCTTCTAATTATTATTATTGTTGTTTGGAGACATGATCTCACACTATAGCTCAGGCCGGCCTTGAGCTCATGGCAATCATCCTGTCTAAATTTCATCAGTGCTACAATTATAGGTGCAAACCACTATGCCCTGTGTGAATGTGTAGTTTTCTTTTTAATTGGCATGTCTCTTTCCATTCCAATAATTTCATCTAAGTTTTTCTTGTCTTCTACCCTGCCCATATATAAAATTTAAAGTTCTTTGATACAACCAAAAGAATTACAGAGCTTAGCTACACACACATTGCAAATGAACTGGAAAGGAATAAGATTGTCCAAGAAAAACTCAGTATTAAGAAAATTTTTAGGAGGACAAACATACCAATGAAAATCTGGTCTATGAGAAGTTCAGGGCATCTCTGTACATGAGAATTTGTCCTTAGTGAGGTAGAGTACATAAAGGGCTGCTTTTGTATGCTCTGAGCTACTACAGAATGGTTCTCTCTCCTAGAACAAAACTACTCTTTTAGATGTGCTGAGTGTAATAGTGACAAGAATGTTATCCCCAAAACCAGTAAGCAGTGATTAAGAGTACATGCCGTTCTTGACCTGAGTTTGGTTCCCAGCGCCCAGGTTGCATGGATTACAACTTAGAACTCCAGCTCAAGGGGCTCTGACACTTTTGGCCTCCATGGGTAGCTGCTCTCTCTCTCTCTTTCTCTCTCTCCCTCCTTCTCTCCCCATCTCCACATAGAGTTAAAAAACAATAAAAAGTACAGTTATTGAGCACCACTAAGTGCTTATATACGGGTAAATTGTTAGAAATGTCTTTGGACAAGGAATAACCAGATTCAAGGTGTGAATGCTTCTGATGTGGCCACTTTCTCCACAGGGAACACAGCCGCATGTTTATAGAAAGTAATATATAGTATAGAATAACTGTGTGCTAACAGAGAGTTTAGAGAACTAAACTACAAAATGGCTTCAACTGGGAATAGGTAACTTCAATATACTTCACTTAACTGAGCTATAAGCATTTGTTAAAAAGAATGATTTTTATATAAAAATGAAATCATAAATTTTAAAAGTATCCATACTTTCTTCTTTAAGTTAAACTGTTCTATTTGAAAAGTGAGGACAACTGAGTCCTGCTGTCCTTGCAGTCCTGGTGGCAGGAGCCTCCAGTTCCAGTACAACCTGAGACAGAAAACAGGACTATGCACTAGGGGACATCCACAGGGATTCCCACATTCAAATACTTCTAAATTTTTTTTTTTTTTTTTTTTGAGACAGGGTTTCTCTGTGTATCTCTGGCTGTCCTGGAACTCACTCTGTACACCAGGCTGGCCTAGAACTCGGAGATCCCCTGCCTCTGCCTCCTGAGTGCTGGGACTAAAGGTGTGCACCACCACTGCCTGGCAACTTTTTATTTTTTTAACAAAAATTAATTGTCATGTTAAGCCAGGGTCTCGTGTAGCATGTGGTAGCTGACAGCCTGCTCTATGTAACGGGGCTGACCTCCTGAGCTTTCCGCTGTCACTGGCAGGAGCTGGGGTTTCAGGCACTGTAACACCGTGTTTACTTTTGCAGTGCTGCACATGAAACCCGCACTTTCTGCATGAAAGCAAGAACTCACTAACTGAACTACATCTCCAGTCCAAACAATTTAAGAAAAATAGAAACGTTAATTTTTTTTCAAGGTTTCAGCATCTCTGAGTTAAGAGAAATGTCGGCTGAAGGCAGGAGCTGTCAAATCTCAACCACTTTAATAAAAAGTCAATTTAAGGACATAGTAACAAAAAAAATGGTGAAACATGTCTGTAAGCCCAGAATTGGGGAAGCAGAGGCAGGAGGATTAGGGTATCCCTGGCTACAGAGCAAGTTTGAGGCCAGGTTGTGATACATAAGAACCTGACTTTAAAAGGGGAAGAGGGGAACCCATAATCTTCTGTAAAATAAACAGGGAAAATTAATTTCATTTCCCTTAAGACTTTGAAGCAATATAAAAGATAAAAAAATGAAAAGAAAAAAAACAAAAACAGATGTCAGTAGTAAACTGAGCAACTGATAGTCCTGGATCATTTTGCTTAGCCAGGGAATTATGAGTTAGTAACTACTTAACTACAAAGATTGTATATCATCCTTGTTAGGTATCATCTCCTTATTTAGGAGACTAAGGGAAAGACTGACCACATTCATGGAAGCAAACTACACAGTTTCTGGGTAATGACATCCCATCAAACCGGGTCACAAGCATCTACTACAGTGGTGAATCTCTAACCTTGCAATCCCTAAACCACTTTTCTAAACTGCTCATTAATGAAATCACTGACTAGCTTTTTCTAGCAAAGAATAAAGTACCCATATCCCTGGGGAAAAAACAAACAAACAAACCCCAAAACAAAAAACCACCTTACCTTTTCTATACTTTAATCTAGTTTCTGATAGCAGGAACTACCAGGCTGCAGGCTGCCATCTACTTAGCTGGAGTGACTTTTTTTTGGGGAGAATCCCAGTCTTTAAGACACCATGAAAGATATTTTAAAGTATAGAGAAGCTGGAGGGCTTCTTTCAGTAGAGCGAAAGGCATGTAAAACACTGCTTATTTCTAATTCCACAGATAATGCACTATCAACATTTCACTGGATATTAAGGAATAAACACTGGGAATATGTAAAAAAAAAGTGCAGAAGGTTCTAAATTTTAAAAAATAAAATTTAAAAACACTGAAGATGCAATAAATAAGTAAAAATAAACTCAAGACTCACACTCTCTCTTTTCCTTTTATGTGTTCGTGTGATCTGTGTGGGGGGTCAGAAAAAAAAAAAAAACCACTGGGTCTCCTGGAGCTGGAGTTACAGGTGTTGGTGAACTGCCCACCTTGGGCTCTGGGAACCAAACTCTGGTCCTCTAGAAGAGCAGCAAACACTCTTAACTACTGAGCTGTCCCTCCGGCCCCTCACATTCTTTCAGACTTTAAGTTTTAAGCTTTTCAAAGCTTCTTTTTACCTACTTAGTAGGTACCTGCCTAGTAATAAAATGACAGTTTATTAACCTTGGAAGCTTATCTTTTCCAATTGCTGATGAAGGAAATCCTCACAAGACAACAGAAAAGGAGACACATTTAGAAAGCTGGGTCTGATATAGTGGATAAAGGATAAAAAAAGAAACCCACCTACTTTATATTATGATGTGGAAATTTCTTTGAAATGCTTAGCTCTATTAATTTCTTATTAAAATATCCTTGGAAATGTTATTTGTACCCTCTCACCAGAAAAACAAACAAACTTTTAAGACATACAACTGAATATCATTTCCTGAGAAATGAACCTTTAATTCCTAAAAGGACATTAATTCTTCAATGTTTGATAATTTCTTTTTTGTGCTGATAATGTTACTTAAATTGACACCTCAGCTTTTTATATTTGCTTGTTTTGGAAAGTTTCTTTGTTAAGCAAGAACTCTGATATTTTCTTTTCCTCCTTAACACAGGATAAAAGTTTTGGTAGAGTTTATATGTTTACCCCATTAAAATAAATAGTTATAAATTAAAATTTAACAATCCAATACAACCTGACCGTTGGTCCCTTAGATAAACTCAATCAGTTTCTGTGTTACTGTGTATCTGGACTTCTTACTCTTCCTTTTCCAGTTTTTCCTCCTTGTTATTTGTTGGATTTCCCTACCCTCTAACTTCATCTCTCTGCTGTTTGGGAGCTACATGTTGATTTTTTTGGAAAGGGAGGTAGAGTGGGGTGGAGTCTGAGACACATTTCTGTGTAGCCCTGGCTGATCTGGAACTCACACTGTAGACCAGACTGTCCTCAAAGACATAAGAGATCCACCTGCCTCTGTCTCCTGAGTGCTGGCATTAAAGGTGTGTGCCACCACTGCCCAGCACTACCTGTTGATTTTAATACACATACAGTCTAAAGGTACTTGTTATTCCACCTTTTCCCTAAATATTACATTTCCCTAAATATTGAGCTTAAATTGCTCACCGGACACTTATGCTTTCCCTTTCCATACTACATTGCCACTGTTCTGTTAGTTTAAAAATCAGCTGTTGGAGTTTTTTTTAGTCAATAATAAACTGTCATGTTTTTCAACATTTGTGCTCACTGCTGCTTTCTGTATCCCAGCTTCCTTCTTCCTAAGGAAAATGTTTTATTAGTTTTTTTCAAAGTGAGAATCTTTAAGTTGCAAGCTTCCCAGTCTTTCAATGAAAGTGTCTTTTAATTTTCAGTCTTGAATGTATTTAGCCAGGTTTGGAATTTTATGATCATGGCCGTGTTTTTGTTTTGTTTTTTTTTCTCAGTACTTTAATATTTCTTCACTGTTTCCAGGTAGGGATGATTGGTAAGTCTGAAATGGCTGCTCTTTCTTAGGTTACATGTCTTCCCTAACTTTGGTGGCTTTTAAAGGTTTCTTTTACCATACTGAAGTGTACATTTGTCGTTTTCTGCTTGGTAGCTATAGTACAGTTTTAACCTGTAGATTTGGACTTTCTGCACTTCTTTTCTAAGCTGTTCCCTCTATT
Source organism: Peromyscus leucopus (assembly GCF_004664715.2). Lineage (NCBI taxonomy): Eukaryota > Metazoa > Chordata > Mammalia > Rodentia > Cricetidae > Peromyscus > Peromyscus leucopus. The sequence continues at coordinate 531,776 of NC_051079.1, read as the reverse complement.
TTATTCTTTAGAAATGGCTTCAGATGTCAGGTGTTCTCAGTATACTCCATGACTTTTGTTCTTTCACCCTGTGCTGAGCTGCATTCTGGACCACGTTCTCACTATGTCTTCAGTTCACTAGGTTTTCTTTTGACTACAGTTCCATCTATAGATTGATCTTGTGTCTTATATTCTGGTTTCAATGATCGTATTTTTTTATTTCTACGATTCACAATTATTTGCCAAGTCCAATTGTTTTACTGCCTTTATACCTATTTCAATTTCCCAATTTCTTGTCTTTTTTGATGGTTACTATCTCATCAATTACCTCTGGGTATAATAAACACGCACGCATGCACTCACGCACGCACGCATGCGTGCTAGTGTGTGTGTGTGTGTGTGTGTGTGTGTGTGTGTGTGTGTGTTGATCTGGTTGAATATTACCTGTAATAAATGTGTATATTTCAGTAGATGATTTTGCCGGTGATCTTTTACTAGACCTCCTTAGACTTCGGAGTTTTAACTAATTAGAGGGTTTGAATGGGAAACTTCTCTTGAGGTCCTTGCTTACTTCACTTTCTTTTTTCTCTGTATACACCCATCTCTATCTAGCAGTTTTGCATTTACGTCCATCAGGGCAGCAACTGTGAAGGAGTGTTCTGACTTCTGGGGCAGCTGCTCGAGGAGACTGTAGGTGGCATCATGTTTGCATCACCGAGTAAGCACAGAGACAAAGCTACAGCTTTGCTATTCCCGGGCTGGTGATGTCCTATAAACCACAGCTCTTGCAGAAGTTCGTGATGTAGGTGAACTTCTACAGCAGTCCCCAGCTACTGGCAGGCATTATGTGGCTCTGCCTTGGTCGAACAGGGAGCATACTTAGCCTCTGTCACTTACAGCCAAACCTGCGGGGCCACCATCTGCTTTGGATGGAGTCCAAGAGGCCATGGCTTCTGTTTCACTCCCATTAACTTAGTATTTATTTTATTTATTTGTTGTTCTCATTGGTCGCCCCCCCCCTCCCCAAGACACCGTTTCTCTGTGTAGTCATGGAACTCACTCTGCAGACCACACTGGCCTCGAATTCACAGATCCACCTGCTTCTCCTTTCAAGTGCTGGGATTAAAGGTGTGCATCACCACCACCCCACATAATGTGCTATTTCTGATCTATGACATTTATTTCTGGGAGCTAGGCTTTGTCTTTTTAATGTTCTCTTTTTCATATTTCACTTATCATTGCTATGTGCTTGCAGCAAAAGGAGTGAGTCAAAACATAAACTCAATGTGACACTTTGAACAAAACCCATTAAAATGTATAGAAAAATCAACAGGGAACTTTAAAGCCCTCTATTTTTTAACTATATGATAAATGAACTGCAAAGTATTTTTATACAAAATAAATTCTAACTTAAAATTTAAAATATGTACACTTCAAAGTAATCAGGTATATTTATTCTAAAATAAGTCCACTAAGTGACTTAGTGGGAAACAGCTTTGTAATCAAATTCATCCTATTTGTTCAGTAAGAAATAGAAATCTCAAACTAAAACCAGTGTTGGCTATAACCAAAAGTAAAGAGTGATTCTACTGAACACGAACAGACTATGCACTTTTAGAACAAAATCCCTCAAACTTAGTGGAAAATATGGCTTTTACCTTTTCGCTTGTTAAAAACTTTGCAAAGTACACATGTTCTCCTCCTGTTTTCAATTCTTCCATTTTTTTCCTAGAGGCTTGAGTATCATCTAACTTATAACTCTTAAAAACAGCTAAAACTTCTTCAGAATACTGCAAAGAAAAAAAAATTAGTTTTCTTTGACATTGTTATAAAAATTCATTTAGTGATTTTCTGTATCAAATATTTAGAATTTACTCAGTTAACCTATGTATAATGTAAGGCATATTTTTAAAAAGGCATAAAAAATTCTAACAGCAATGTGGGGGTAAAAACAATTTTGATGAGATTTCATAATACTGCAAAAGCAGGAATAAACATTATTCCTCAAGAGAACTACAAGACTTTTGTAATATTTTGTAAAGTGTCAAGCAGCAAACAGAAAAAGAAAGGCTTTCCTAGTAAAGTCATTCCCCCTTGGGTATCTGTTCAGCTCTGTTTCTGAGACAAGAATCTTAAGCTACTAAAATGTCTCCTTTAAGACATAGTACCTATGTATACCCTCCTGTACAGTTGTCTAAACTATCTCATATAAATAGTACCTAATACAATGTAAATGCTATGGAAATATCTGTTATAAGAAAGCAGTCTGCATGTGTTCACTACAGACTCAAATTTTCCAAATATTTTCTATCTGTGGATGACTGACGGCATAGGTGCAGGACCTTCTGATATGAAGAGCTGATTGTATATAAATATTTACCAGTGAATGCTTTTGCTAAGTGGTTATGATGTTATTGCAGTCTAAAGAATCATACTTATATGAACACACTAGTGCTATGCTTAGACTTCATCAGAGAAGCCTCTTATTGCAATGGGGGATGGTTAGTGCAGAATCCCTGTAGTAGCTAAGATGTGAGAGAAAGTGATAGTGGAGTGCTCAAACCCTAAGTCGGACATCTATATCATCACCACCAAGCCCAGGGAACATTGTGGAAGTAGGGACAGAAAGACGTAAAGGTCAGAGGATGAGGGGAGATATGCAGCAAAAAGATGCCTTCTAGATAGGGCACAGCTGTTGGACTCAAGACCTCATAACAATTATGGTTATCTGCACAAGAACTGCATGAGATTGGGCCTGTCAGCATTTGATCACGGACTGGGGAAGAGCCCTTAAGGCCCCTCACCTGTCTGAGGATCTGCTGGCAGCTAATGGTTATTGGGGAGGGGGGTGTCATTTTCTTCAGGGGTACATCAACTGATTTCACTGCCATACTCCAGTAAAGAACTCCTCCCATATGCATGCAGGCAAATCTAATTAAACTAAGTTGGGTCAGATGCCAAAAGAAGATATGAAAGCAGGGAGAGAACTTGCTGGAAAGGAAGGGTGGGTGGGTGTGTGTGTGTGTGTGTGTGTGTGTGTGTGTGTGTGTGTGTGTGTGTCAGAAAGAAATGGGGTAAAAATGCCTAAAATTCATGTATGAAAACTGTAAGAGAAGTTTTAAAGAATTAGCAGTAAAATCAACTGTTTAACCAGCTATGGAAATCTCAAAAACATTTTATGTGCAAAAACTAACGAAACAATGAGAAGATAATTCCTTATAATTTCTCACTCACCATTTTAATCTCAATATGGATGATTTCATTCCTCTAGATTGCATAAAAATTAACACAGAACATTTACCATGTTCCTTTAAAAACTATTTATCTATATTTTCTTTATTCGGATCACAGTCTGCCATTTCTACAAGACAAATAAGGGAATTCTTCTAAAATGGGTGGCAAATGTTTTGTAAAGGACCAGAGAGCAAATATTTTGGGCTTTTTGGCACATATGGTATCATTTCCAACTATTTAACACTGCCACACTACAGAAAACCACAGGTAAATGAATCAGCACGGCTGTAGTCCAACAAACCTCTTCACAAAGCAGACTGGCTTGGCTTGGGGCTATAGTTTTATGAACCCTGTTTCAATAGAACAACTGGGAGAAAAGAACAATTGGGCAGGGTAACTACTTTCAAGCCATCTCCCTGCTGTGGGATCTGTTCCCTGCCTCTCAATAAACCTTACTGTGTGCCCTTCAAAAAGATTCAACAATAGAAGACATCCTGAAAAAAAATCACCAATTTATGTTGACAGCAATTACTTTAAAAAACAAGCCCTCAAGGCTTTAATTACTAACTTTTAAACTTTAAGCCACTTAAAAACTATACTACAAAATCAGTGGTTAAGAATCAATTCACAGTTTAGTTTCTGAATATTATATAATGGGAATAAAACCATCAGAGAAAGAATTCTATAGTGAAAAGTATTTGGGCAAGATAAAGTCTGGCTCTGCCATTATCTATGAGATATCAGCTTTTGAGGTCTGTGACTGGTAACTCACCTTGAGAAAAGTTTTCCAAGAAATCTTCTCATAGCATTGTACTGGGTTCCTGAAGTAATCCTGAAGCGACCAAAATTTTCTATATAGGTTGTAATCAATTGGAATAGAGCTATAAAATAAATATTATATTAAATCACTTAAATTGTTTATAGATATATAAATGTTCTTTTCCTGGGCCACAAAATCTTTTCAGAAGCTCATATCCCCTAAAAACCATACATTCAAAAATAATCACATAAACTTTTACCAAGAGTCTGAAGGGATCTGAAACCTCCACAGACCCTTTGTACACTGGTGGAGCTCCTGAGTTTTGACTAAACATATGGCTATTTAGAATGAAAGACTAATGACTCTTGATCTTTCTTGCTGCTAGGAGTGACCATGTGAAATCAGTTGGAAGAAGTCATAGGTGCAATATCTGGGCCATGTTTCACCACATGTCTTCCCCTTTCCTGATGGTGTAAATGTAGGACTGGCTGTGAGCCACTACACTATAGGAAAAAGGGCAAATGTATGCTGGAAACAGAAGTCAGAAGAAATCTAGGTTTGTAGACTACCCCGTAAGTACCATCCTGCTAGCCCTGGACACTTAAACCAATTTGAATGGATAACTACCAACTATTGTAGGAAGTGCTAGTATGAGACAAATATGTAATGAACAAATCAAGTTAGTATCACAAAAATAGGCCTTTTTTCTAGTGACTTCACTATTCATTACTAATTCAACTTCCAATCTGGCTATGATACTATGTAGGACCAGGGGATTTATTCTAAGAAAAACAGAAGGTTATCTCTAACAGAGAGAATCATGCAACCATTTATATGTCCATTTTTGTCTCAGTCACTAGAAGATCCAAATAAATTTAGTACTTGACATCAATAGGAATCCTTTGTTTACGTAAGGGCCAGAGAGATGATTCAGCAGTTAAGAGCCCTTATTGTTTTGTAGAGGACCAGAGTTCAGTTCTCAGCACCCATATCAGGTAGCTCAAAACTGCCTCAAACTTCAGTTCTAGGGAAATGGACACCTCTCCAACCTTCAGAGGCACTTTCACTCATGTGCACATACCTACACATAGACACACATACACATAAATAAGAATAAATCCTCTTTTAAAAAGGATCTCTTGTTTTTAGCTATCTTTCTCTGACACGGGTGTGTCTGTATGTGAGTGTAGGTGCATGTGTGGACTATGGAGGACAACCTTGGGTGTAGGTCCTTGCCTCCATCTTCTTCCAGGTAGGGTCTCTACTGTTTGCTGCAGCACACACTAGGTTAGCTGGCCTGCGAACTTCTGGGTATTCTCTTGCAGGAGCTCTGGGAGTACAGATGTGTGCTGTTGATGGATTCTGAGGTTTCAAACTCAAGGCCTCACAACTGCATCTCCTTACCCTTTGAAGAAGAATTTTATTCAAGTTGCTGATTATCATTTCCAACCTACTTTAGTTGGTTTGGTGGTGATGTGCCTTACAGAATCAATCACACTTGTTTTCTGTGGTGCTGGGGATCAAACTCAGCACCCTATAGTATAATAGTCAAGTATTTTGCCTCTGAGATACACCCCCATTCCAGAGTAAATTCTGAAGTAGTATTCAATCAACATACTAAGAAACCTTTATAGTTCAGTCACAAAAACATCTCCTACTTGATGGTTATATTCCCTACTCCTAAGTGTTATTTTTTTTTTTTTTCATGGCTAAAAAGGCTCTTTTGGTGTTGAGGATTGAATCTAGGGTTTGTATTTGCCAGGCAAGAGCTCCACTGAGCTATACCTCCTGCTCTCTAATTAAACTTGAAAGAGTCTACACACTGGACACCAATTTACTGTCCACTTTTACTATTCTATAAAAACTTACGGATTTCCTATTAAACACACACACACACACACACACACACACACACACACACACACACACACACAAATGGTACGAGGAATTGAGCCCAAGATTTCATGCACACTAGGCAAGGTCTCTACCACTAAGCTACATCCTTTGCCTTTTTTTCCTTTTTAAAGATAGGGTTTCACTACCTTTCCACCCGCATAATGCAAAGAGAGAACAGACTTCCAAAAACTGTCCATTGACCTTTGCGTTTGTGCTATGGCACATGCAGCATGTACATACACACTAAACAAACAAATGAACAAACAAACAAACAAAAATACTGAAATCTAAAAGTAAATAGGAAAGTTGTTTAAATAAGATTTGGCATACTTTGAATCTTGGATCTTCCTGTCTCAGGCTCCCCAGTAGTTAGGGTGATAGGCCTGTGCCAATGGGCACAACTTACTGCATTTGTAAGCAGTAACAAGTTAGAGGTAAGAGTTACTATCTAAAATAGAATGTCTGAAGTAAGATGTAGTCAAGCATGACTGTAGTCCAGACATTTGGGTAAGGTGAGGCAGGAATATCTCTTGAGCCCAAGAATTGAAAACCCATCTGGCCAACAAAGGCAGACTATACAACACCAACAATCCTGTAGAATGTCACCTAAGTATCTTAAATTGAAAAGCTCTGAAAACCAATTTTTTTAAGTGTTGAATAATGTTATCATTATTTTGAGACAAGCTTCCTCAAATTCAAGGCAGCCCTGCAGCCTAACCCTCAGGTGCGTACAGGTTACACTACTACTCCTGGCTCCACTGAGCCATTGATAGAATATTAGTTCTATAATGAGTTTTATTCATTATCTGAATCAAATCTAAAATAGACTCCATAGTATGAATTCCTGGGTGATACTTTATAATTTATAATCCAGTTTTTGGTACAGGCCACAGGAATATATTATATGAACTCAGCTGGTTATGGCAAAGCTACTACCTGATGGGATCAACGAATTCCTTCA